>NC_036257.1:1388257-1491147 GCF_002742605.1 Olea europaea var. sylvestris | reverse complement strand
AAATCTCTCTTTTAAAAAAGATTGTTTATGCCTATTGATGAGAAAATAAGGAACAAGTTATTGGAAGAGGCTCATTCCACCCTGTATTTGCACATCCAGGTAGTATGAAAATATATCGAGATCTTTGAGATACATTTTGTTATAAATTTTGATGGAGGGACATGAAGAGAGGAATTGCTATGTTCACAGAGAAATGTATTGTTAGTCAATAAAAGGAAAACACCAAAGGCCGGTAGGACTATTGAAATCGTTGGATATTCCAGAATGAAAATAAGAACACATATTGATGGACTTTGTGGTAGGCTTTTCGATGGTCACAATGCTATTTATGTAATGGTTGATCATTTGACAAATTCAGTCCATTTTCTACCAATCAAAGTAAATTTCAACATGAGACAGCTCGCACAGTTATATATCAGAGAGATAGTCAAACTACATAGGGTTCCAATCGCCATTGTTTTAGATAGATACCCGAGGTTCACATCAAAATTTTGGAAAAGCTTGTAGGCAACCACAGAGATGAAACTAAAGTTTAGTACTACTTCTCATTCACAAATTGATGGATAGTCGGAAAGAACCATTCAAACACTTGAAGATATGTTGCTAGCATATGCTTTGGATCTTGGCGGTAGTTGAAAGACACATTTACTAGTGGTAAAGTTCATTTACAACAATAGCTTTCAGGCCACTATAGGAATGGTCCCGTATGAAGCTTTCTAGGTAGTATAGATCTCCTATCCAATGGGACGAGGTCAGAGAGAATAGAATTTGAGGTCTTGAAATCATTGAACGAATAGTTGAAGTGGTTGACAAGATTAGAGATAGAATAAAAAAGTATAGGATCGACATAAAAGTTATGTTAATGATATAAGAAACGATTTGAATTTTCAAGTAGGGTGACAAAGTTTTTCTAAAAGCAACACCAATGAATGGTGTATTGATATTTGGTAAGAAGGAGAAGTTGAGACCACGTTTCATTGGACCTTTCAAAATTCTAGAAATGACTGGTAGTTGGGCTTGTCAACTTGCCTTACCACCTAAACTTGCAGTAGTGCATAATATGTTCCATGTTTCGATACTCAAAAGATATGTTCATGATCTGAATCATGTGGTGAGTTATCAAATATTTGAGGTAGAAAAAGACTCATTATATGAAGAAATCTCAATGATGGCTTTGGATAGAAAAGTGCGTCAATTGAGAAATAGAGAGCTTCCCCTGGTCGAGGTTTAACTGTGAAATCATGGACCTGACGAGTCCGCTTGGGAAAAGAAAGGAACTTAAGACCAAGTATCTAGAACTCTTCTATTAATCAAGATAACTTTTTGAGGACAAAAATATTTTAAGGAGATGAGATTGTAAAGCCTCGAAATATATATATATATATATATATATATTTGGGCTAAATATTTAGATATTGATAGACCGATGATAAGTATGTTAATATTGGGCTCATTGGATAACTTGTATTTAATCATCTATTTTTAGGTTCGAGAAAGAGGTAAATTAGATAAGCCAAGTCTAGTTATTGAAGTTTAAAGAGGTTGTCATCAAATATTATTTTATTACTTCTATTTTTGACTTATGAAAGTGTTGGCAACCACTTGTTTGTTGAGATTGAGATAAAGTACTTCATTTTATTTGATTTGATTTGATAGAAGTTTTAGTGAATTTTACTTCTACTTTCTATATTAGACTTGTCCTATATTTATCCATGTATGCAAATAGGGTTGGACAAAACTCTCCAACCGAACTCGAATCAAACTGAACGATTTTTCTTAAGTTAAATACTCGAACGGGGATCTGAGTGGAGAATCGAGGGGTTTGGTTCGGTTCTCGATTCTATATCAAGAACCTAAAAATCGAATCTTTCTGATTTTTTAATTAATTTATTTTAAATAAGCCTAATTATTTTATTTTTTTTAAATAAATTTGCTAACTAGTTAATTTAGTTCAAACCTAAAAATATGATTTTCCTATTTCTAATTTTTCAGCTCGAAACCAACTAATTAAATTGATCTAAATTTTATCCAAATCTATTACTCTACCGTAGTGCCGTTTCTATTGTTCTAGAGAAATCGAATTGAAGCCCGATAACTCCTCTCTTAATTATTGTGAGCTCGCTATCTTTCTCTTCTTATGATTTTAATAATCAAATCTATGAAGAACTTAGCAAAAAGAGACACAAAAGACACGTAAGATTACACCAAGTTATTTTGTAAGAGTTAAAATTGAATATATTATTGTTGAATTAATGTAACTTTATAAATATTTAAAAAATTAATTATAACATGGAACCTGGAACCGAACCAAGCTAAACAGAATGGAACCAAATCCGAACAGTTTCATAATTAAATTTGGATCCAACGGTCCACTTACTAAATACTTGAAAATCTCAAGTCTAAACCGGACCATGTCCAACTCTCTATGCTACAAATTTTCACCATAGAAAAAGTCAAAGAAACCATGGCTATGAGAATTCCGATTTCTTTCACCATATAATATAAGTTTTCAAACACGACAACTGGCTGAAAATAAAGTTGGAACGTATTTTTTGTTTTATCTCTCAAAAGATTAAATTGATCTAATGAGGTAGGATTCCGAAGTGCAAATGGTTTGCATCAAAGCGGGTCGTTAGTTGGCGGGCGATAAGGTGTTGTCGTTGTGTCAGAATTCATTGAACTTAATAAATTAAATCCAATATATCATTACTCCATTCTTATATTCAGTGGCGGATTTAGTAGGTGGCCAGCTAGGGCGGCTGCCCTAGCTGGATTCGCCGAGGAGATTATTATTATTATTATTATTTTTTTTTTTTTTATAATAGATAAAAATTTTAGGTTATATAACTGGTAGCTCATTTTGTTTTTAAACATCTCTTGTGCTTAGTTGGTTAGAGCTTCCTTTTTTATATTGTGAGTCTTGCGTTCGATTCCTACCCCCTCCATTTCATTGTGCAAAACTTTTATTTCTACAACATTTACCAAAATTAATTCCCTAAAGAAAGGATTCGAACCTATAACTTCTAGAATTAGGATAATTGGAAGCTTAACTATCATGGCAATAGTTGAATTTTGAATCTAAATTTAACAAAATAATATATGTTAAGACTTTAGGAGAGGTTTTTTTTTCGTCGTTTTAAATATTTTATACTTCAATAATTTATAATATATGACTTATGAGTATTGAGTTTTAATTTATATGTTATTTGAGAATTTGTCTAATTTGAATTATGATATTAAAAATTAATTTGAGTATCGTGAAATGTGAATATGTGATTCATGAAAATTGAAAATGAAAAATTGGGGAATTTATAATTTATGATGAATTGGTGTTGAGAATTGGAAATTGAAATTTTTTTGATTAACATTCAATTCTCATACTAATTATGGAATGATTTTTCCAACTGAATTTCAATCTAGTTCTTGTAGTGGTATATCTAAGCTCTCAACTATTTTTAGTCAAGCAAACGATTTGTTAAGCATTGATAATACAAAGAAATCTTATGTATCATGTAATTGATATTATTTCGGATTGTATGGAAATATAATATGATATAAATATACGATTTTTATGTTTTAGTACATTTACATATAGATCGAAGAATTTTCACTATTATTTAATTTAATATTAATAAACAATATCGCTATAAGGCCGTTGACTATCGACAGTCAATGAACAACGATCAACGACCGCCCTAGCTGAATGAAGTCCTGGATTCGCCCCTGCTCATATTCAGCATTAACTTTAGTCTTATTATCGTATGAATCTTTCATTTAAAATTTTAAAACATAATTTATTTGGCAATAAATTCCTGTTTGTTTTAAATTAAATTGATGAAATAAATATTTTATGATATCTTTATTGTCTATCATGTATGATAAAATAGGACATCTTGAAAATCGCCCAAGGAATTCGGACCTTATTGTTGATTAGGGTTTATCATGGAATGGAGTCAATTTATTGGAAAATTTATCACTTAATTTTGGGTCCCTGTAATTGTAAATGAAGAGAAGTATACATTGCCAAATAAACCTTCCACCGCCAGCTTGAATAAATAAAATTGGAGAAATGCGATTGATCTAAACAAATAAATGAATAATATAACCCGCAGCCGTTAATTCAATTAAATATTATTAATAGTACAAAATCTTTTATTAAGGATACAATATCTTATCCATATGGCTACTGCCTATATTGGTTACATCTTAATTGCTTAGTGTTTTATTTTAGAAACAAAATGAAGTATTATAGAGTAAATTATTTTTATTATATATTTTAGAGGGTGCTCAATAAGTTACCTAATTTTAAAAAATTTGGATCGTTAAATTTAATTACTGATAAATTTATGTAACGGTATTAAATTTTATAGAAATTTTTGGTAGTGATTTGAATTTTAAAATTTGGATTGTCACAAAATCCGTAGAGAGATAACATAATTTGCTTCAATATTTAACATGCTTGTCGTGATAAAGTAAATATGCAGTTTGCATACTGGTCGGAGTTCAAATATACGATACTTGTAAGTGTCAAGAGGAAAACGGGTTGAGGTCACAGAGGAGGCAACTTAGTGTCGGGGACGCTGTTAATGTTGCTGTAAGGAGCTTGTCAATTGGTGCCAGCACCTCCTAGATTGATAAAGATCTTTGTTTTAGTCACTCTGCCTTTATTGATGAGGAAATGTGTGAAATTGCATTGTCTTTTTTTTTTTCCATTCTCGACAGTCCTATATCTCATAATTATTGAAAGAGGTTGATGTTGACCTCAAAAAATGTGTCAACAAGTGTCGGGATCCACTGAAGCTTGAAGCCGAACTCCTTCATGTCCAAAGCTCCCTCTTGTGGCATATGACCGAAGTGATTGTATTTCTTAGAGCAGGTCTGATGAGTGTATCTTTAGTAATGACTGATGTGATGTTTGCAGTAATAGACATCAAACATGTCAGCTTAGAAATGTAGGACGGCTGACCCTTTCTCAAATGTACTAGTCAATAGAATTAATATGTGATAGGGTGATTGTGAGACTTTAGTCAATTAGACGGAGCCATATGGATCTGATGCAGCAGTGACCTGTTCGGTCTAATCATTATAAATAGCAACTTTTGTAACATTGTAAAAGATGAAAAAATATATATTCAAACATACAATATTATCTTCACTCTTTGAATGCTCGCTTAAGTCATCTATTCTATTTTTCATTTGCTCATGGTTGTGAATATCTCATTCTTATACCTACATTCATAATAGGTCTACGAATCTTCAATTGGGTATCTGTATAAAACCCACCAAAATTTGCTTATGTGGACTTTAGCAAAACCTGACACCTGTTAGCACATTTTTGAGGTCAACAGATCGTGAATATCTCATTCTTATACCTACGTTCGTAATAGATCTACGAATCTCTGATTGGGTATCTATATAAAACCCACCAAAATTTGCTTACAGGAATTTCAAGGGAACTCGACACCTGTTGGCACATTTTTTGAGATCAACGATTGCTATCGAAATTTGGTTAGAGTTGTAGGTTACTGTTACTCCGTCAAGAATGAATTTGCATTTCGATCATTCGTCAATACTACAGTTATTTTAATCCCCGCTTGATCCTCATTATTTGGTATTATAATTTTTTATAATAGTGTTTTTATGAAAAATATGTGATTAAAAAAGAAGAAAATATTTTCTATTTATGTGTAATATTATTTTATAGAAGAATGTATGTTGAAAGTAAGATAAAAAAGAATAATAATAATAATGTGAAATAATAAGGGTCAAACGGGTTAGCATTATAGATATTATAAAGTATGGATGTCCATAACCCCAAACCTTAATTTAAATGATCTTTTGACTTGGTTGATTTAACTATTAAACAATGGATTGATCGCTTTCTGAGTATTGTTTCATTACAATTCAAGACGATAATTAGGGTTGGGCAAAACTCTAGAACCAAACCGAGCAGTTTTTCTTAAGTTATATACCCGAATGGGTATCTGAATCAAGAATTTGTTGGTTCGATTTAGAACCGAAAATCGAATCTCCCTAATTTTTTTAATTTATTTATTTTAAATAAGCCAAATTATTTTATCTTTTTCTAAATAAATTTGCTAACTCAAAAATATGATTTTCCTATTTCTAAATAACCAAACCTAGCTAAATCAAATTGACCTAAGTTTTACCAAAATCTGTTATTTTACCATACTATCGTATCTGTCGTTCTGGAGAAATCAAGTTGGAGATCGACAACGTCTCTTTTAATTATTGTAAGCTAGTTATCATCATATTCTCGTGATTTTCATAATCAAATCTATGAAGAACTCAGCAAAGAGAAGTTTAAAAGACACATAAAATTGAACTACATTATTTTCTAAGAACTAAAATGGAACATGTCAATAGTTGAATTAATGTAACTTGAAAATATTTAAAAAATCAATTATAGGACTGGACCCGGGAATTGAACCGAATCGAACTCAACTGAACCTAAACGATTTTATAATTAAATTTGGACTTGGCATTTCCACATACTAAATATCCGAAAATTTTGGGTCTAGTTTTGCACTCGTTAATGCCGAATTGAACCGGACTGGACCGTGCCCAACCCTAAAGATAATGAATGAAAACTTATTGTGTTCTATAAAAAATAAATAAATAAATTAGCTGTTGAAATATTTAGAATAATGGCTTATGTAGATGTTGTGTGTTTCTATCTTCTTTACATCTCACTATGTTTGATATAATTATTAGCCATACGGATGGAAATAAAAATTTAAAAACATAAAAAAAAAATCAAGTCATGCTGAAATTACTTGATTGCAATTACTATGTGATTACGAAGTTCCGAAAATAGTGGTATATATCTTCATTTCGCAATTACGAATTAATTGAAAGCAGAACTTTTTCCTACGGGAGAAACAAATGGGTCTCAAATTCCGCATATTAGTATGATTTCGTTATTGGACTCGACATGATAGTTCACAACCTAGATTTCGACAAAATTTGTTACACCCCACTCATTATAATTAAAGTCAATTAAATATTTGGTCAAGTCAAAGTCAAATAAGAAACTTAAATTGAACAAATGATTTTTATGGGCTTAAATTGTAAGAAAGGGTATCGTACAAGAATCTAGGGATTTAATTTCTATTTTTGAGGATGTAAGGACTAAATGTAATATTGATTGAAAAATTTCTCAATATTGTAATATTGAATGAAGATTGATGGGCTTGACTTGCAATGTTCTATAGTTATCCATTAAAATTAGAGATAAATGTCAAAATCACAATATTGAGAAATTTTTCATTCAATATTACATTTAGTCCTTAAATCCTCAAAAATAGAAATTAAATCTCTAGATTCCTGTGCGACACCCTTTCTTACAATTTAAGTCCCATAAAATTCATTTGTTCAACTTAAGTTTTTTATTTGACTTTGACTTGACCAAATGCTTAATTGACTTTAATTATAATGAGTGGGGTGTAACAAAATTAGTTTACACTAGCAATTTATCATGAGGTCGAGTCTAATTCAAATGATAAGAGCAAAATTTTGTTATGTCATCAACATAGGTTCAAGTCTCATTTGGGGACGGGACGGGTTAGGAATGAAATTAAAGTAACAAGTTACCCTTTGAATGAAATTAATTCATGTCTTAATCTTATGTAAGCGTTGTCACCCTAATAAGGAGAGTTGCATCCAATTTGGGTCCCTTCTAGCGACGTATTGATAATGAAAATTGGATTAAGGTGGTTGTACACCATGATTGTACAGCATGATCCAAATTCAATATCAATACGTGGCCGATGTTCTAATTTTGAGATAAGTGCCACAATTCAAGTCAAGGCTCAACCTTTTTTGGCCAATTTTGACCCTTTGGTATTCATCCAAGGTAAACGGAAGAAAGAAAAGTATGCCAGCCAGGATAGATTTTACTCTCCATTTTGGAAGTTTCTCCTCCACCAAACATTAGCCGCCGCCACGATGTCAACCGACGGCCACCGCCACCCCCCACTCATATATCAATTAGAGGAAAAGAGATGAGAAACTGAAAATGACGCCCACTTTGGTTTTATTTATTTTTTTATTTTTTTCAAGCCACTTGTCTTTATCACAACAGAAAATGATTCCACCAAAAGGTAGTCAAAGAAAAAAAAATAATCAGGCTATTCATTGAGTTTGACATCCTTTGTCACAAAATTCATCATATTCATTGATTTTTACAACACTTTTTCGCATCACTAATCAGATTTTTAACGGGAAGGATGTCAACAAGAATGCACAAATAGCTTAATCGAACAAAAAATAATCTATTTGATTAGAAAAGCTCTTTAAAATGCTTGAGCAAAAACGAAAAGAAAAAATCGAACAAAAGCGTTACATCCTGAAATTCATGCAATTAAAAAGTTATAACGTTTATTAAAATCATATGAAATAAGACAACGTTAATAAAGGAGAAAATACTAAAAACACATGATAATGAGTAGTCTTACCTAATACTACATATCCAATTTTTCAAAGACAATTTATCTCGATTATGCCTTCTAAAAAGTGTAATAGAGGGAGGAAAATCCAGATAAATACAATTTATAATCTTGTTACTTTCAAGCTAATCAACGTGATTGATCATCGTAATGCCATTGAGAATCTAGTTATTTCTAAGAGTAATACCTACTTTTTTTCTTTAGTCAGAGCATAAAGTAAGCACTTGCTTGAAAAATAAGTATCACCCCATGTGTATAATTTCCATTTGTTCCAATAAAAAAAAAACTTTTTTTTTAAGTCCAAACATGCTTAAAATTACCTATATTTACAAGCACGTTTCACCAAAATTCACCCAAATGTTTGATTAAAATTATTTATTAATTTTAACTTAAATTTTAATCTTGTAACATCAAACAGGTCCCCGCTCTAAAAAAATGATTGAGGTGGCCATGCTATCAAATGAAATAACATACTACGACAACCTACACCTAATTGATTGACAATGGTCTACCCACCATGCGGACGCTAATGTTTGACATTTTGAAAGCATGAAATTCATCATTATTGTAGAAGGACAACTGATGAGGCTTCATTTGTACCCTTAAACAGTCACACTACAGTGCCATCTTCGTTGGATGATAGATTTAAATAATGTCGTAGAGCATTCTATCATTTAATTATTTTAAATGTTATTGTCATTTTCATCCACCTACACCTCTATCAAGAAAGAGGGTAAAAAAATGCTCCCAGTGCACATCTTCAAGTGGTAAAAGGGGAGAGTGGAGAAATTCAGTTTTGCTTGAGACTACGCGTCAAGGGTTCGAATTTTGAAATATAGATTTGGCTTTTGGATAAGTGCAAGTGTACAAACAGTCTTCCACCCTATACCCTTGGAGGCATAAACTGCGATTTACTTCTCTCACGATACTTCAAGATAGAGATGGTGAGGGACCCTTAAAATTGGGGTTCAACCTTTTTTAAAAAGAGGGTAGAAATCTTCTGGCAAAGTAGCAAAATTGAATGCACCTTGAAAAGCCTCTTTCAACTCCCACTTGCTTCTATGATAAGACAACTACACAATATTTTACTTAGATTTATAGGCAAGCTTACCAAAAAAAAACAAATAATAATAATAATAAAATCACGTTTTACAGTCCTATTTTTGACTCCATTAAAATCAATTTTTTGAGGAAAAAATACATTTTAAAATAATAATTTTTTAAAGAATTAAGTGATTAAAAATAACGAAAAATTTTAATTTACGAGTAATATTATTTTATTGAAAAATGTGCTGTTAAAAAGAAAAGAGAGTAAAAGTACTTTTGAATAAAATTGAGCCCAAACAGAACAAAATGGAAACATATAATGATCGTGTAAGGTGAATTGTGATCTCATACAGTCGTATCGAGCAAATAAGAATCGCTAATTTTGTGGGCTAACAAGTCATATTTTGATCAAGTGTTCTACGAAAAGTCTCAATATTATCGACAAACATTCGTGAAAAATGTAAATCAAGTGAATTTATGCAAGTTGATTAAAATATGTAAAATCTCTTATCATTTATTACATCGACTTGATTTTTGTATTTGTAGTCTCATACTAGTACAGGGAAGTCTTCACACTTACATGGATTTAGAAAACAGGAGACAAACAATTGTTCAAAACAAGACTAAACATAACATTACACAACAAAATAGGAAGAAGCAAACTCTGCTGAGTGATTTATCAGTTCGCAATATATGCCTTCTTACTCTAGGACTACTACTACCAGCTAAATGATAAGAGTTTGGATATGTATGCGGAGTTGTGTCCCAATTTCCAAATATCCTTGAGTAAGCCATTTCCCCGAACATACCGACCACAGGATCGATAACCGTCGGTGTCATCCTGCCAATGCCAATCATGGGTGAGGAAGGGTGAAACGGTCGAGAGGGATCGACATAACTTTGTTGTCGACGTTGAGCTGGAAGTGAATTACCCGTGGTTATATTTGGTATCAGCATGTTAAACCCACATCGAGGACTAGGAGGCCTTCGTGGTACGAGAATGCCTAAATCTGAAGCCGAGGAGCTCGTAGTTCGTCCACGTCCATAGAGTGGGATTAAGGTCTTCTCTGACAACTCAGACTTGCAGACAGGACATTGTGGCTGCTGCTGATCTGGGTTTTCTGGGGAGTCATTGTTGCGGCGATTAATCCATCGGTAAATACAGGACCAACAGTACAGGTGCCCGCAGATTGTGACTACTGGATCTTGTACGGCGTCCAGGCAGATGTTACACTCAAAGCCACCAGATGGATTTGCTTCAGACTCGTCAACTCTCGAGGATAAGGATTTCCACTTCTCCAAGGAAGCTTCATCTTCAATGAAATCACTTTGGAGATAATGATCCGCAGCCATATTGTCCGATTGAACTTTGACTTGATTAGATCTCGTTGTCTGAATATCTATCTGGCAGGTAAGAAGCTTGTTAAATCCCTAAATCCCCTTAACAAATCCAAAACCTATATCAGGAGATTAAATACCAAAACCAGAAAAACAGTAGATATCTTTAAAATATGGCCCAAGTTGCATAAGAATGAACTACTTTATGGACTGGAAATACAAATGTCCCCCGAACAGCAAACTCAGTTACTTTCTAACGATCACGACAGCATAAAACTCAACATCTCAAAATCTGTAGCACACAATGTACCGGTCAAAAAACACCACCTGTTCGTTAAACTCTGCCGACACCATAGGACCTTGCTATTTGTACATTCCAGTCGACAGAAAGGATGACAGATTCAAATCAAAGGCCAAAATGCATGTTACCTTAACATATGTCAACAAATATGTAAAATTATTTCTGTACAAATAACTTGATTCATAATATATAGGATCAAAGGAATCAATGTCACAAGTGTAGCATGTAGAGATGGTGGATTAGAAAAAGTAGATGATCAAATGAGCAACGAAAACCCATATTCGTAACTCCTCTTTCCTCTTATGACTACTAAATTAACGTTGTTCCTTACATTCTTTTTTATAGGAAAAGAAAAGAAAACAAACAATTATTAAGGTTGGTGAGAAGTGTTTTGATTTTATAATTCAATAATTGTTGCAGAATTTTAGCCAATACTTCAACTGTGGCTCCCATCCAACCACCTTTACTTTTTGAAACCAAACAAACTACCAAATGGGCAAAGCATAATGAACCATGCTGCTGACACCCTCCCTGACCTATTCTCACATTTGGAGGTTGGTGGGGCCTTTTCTTGCATTTTAAATTCACCTCGAGTCCCACCCGATCCCACACCCATGTGAGAATTTATCAAAAGGGTGGACAAAAAAGCCCTGGCACAGCAGCATATTTCAAGCATAATACTTTCTTCGAGAATGCACAATTTGTCCCTCAAAGATATATATGTGCTTCTATTTTCATACAAATTAAAAAAAATGTCATTAATATAGTTGAAAATATAATTTTTTTAAAATTCTTTTTTCTAATATATCCTTACATTAAATAATGATTTAAATAATAGTATTTCATATTGAAAATATAATTTTAAATTTTTTTTTCTAATATATCCTTACATTAAATAATGATTTAAATAGTAGTATTTCATATTTGTTGATAAGAAATCAATTATACTCTTAATCAGACAAAAAAACGAAAACAAACTTATATTTATGGAATGGATGGAGTATTAAATAGTATCATTATGTCACTAATGTTCTTTCAACATTTTGTGAGTGAACCATAAATATAATTCTGGAAGGAGAAATTATGTTTTTTTCTAAGTGAACCATAAATATACTTCTAGAAGAAGTCGATAAAAAGGGTGTTTGGCTGCCATTTATATGTAAAAATGCATTTTGGAATAGTAAATTGATGAGAAATGTGTGGTTGAAAAATAAGGAAAGAAATTTTATTTACGTGTAATATCATTTTAATGAAGAATGTGTGGTTGAAAAAAAGAGAGAAAAATTTACTTTGAAAAAAATGAGTACCAAACAACGGTAAAAAAAGAAGAGGAGAAATTAACAAGGATAAGCCATAACGTGTTCAATAAGGCTTCAGTATAGACATCATGACATCACTTACTCCACACTCAGATATTTTTAAAAGACAACGATGATATGTAAAAATTGAGTGATTGTGCTAAACTAAAGTTTGCTACGCAAACAAATTATTGACAAGAAATGATGACTCTTATTTGAGGACATCTCTTCCCCTTTCAATCTTCACCAATTTATCTCATGACAGAACAACAACAATACTGTTACAAGATCTGTAGATATGAAAAGAAAAAAAAAAAAAAAAATCTCAAGTCAAGTATTAAAGAAGAGGAGTTATTTTCGTATGATTTAAGCTAAGTAAAAAAGGCCAAATTCTGGGATGTTAGTAACTTCATAAACTCATGACGTTTTGACCTTGAATTTCGATTACAGAACTCTTGAGCTGACATAACAGAGGAGAAATATTAAAACATATATCAACAATCCAATTAATGAGTCAACAAAAAGTAAGATCTCAATCAAAGAATTGTAACACCGTGAGCCGAGTGATTTTGAGAATTGATTTTTTTACGTTTGGAGAAAAGTGGGATCACCCGTAAGAGAAAAAGTCAAATATAACGGCTGAAATAGGTAAATAATGGTCAAAAGATCAACTTTTTTGGCCAAAAAATCACTCACAAACAAGCTGCAAGCAAAATTTGGAGAAGAAACGGGATTCAAAGGTTTTGAAGGCTCTAAAGGACCATTCACACCATATTAACAGCTTAAACGAGAAAATGATGGCTGATTCCCTCAAGATTATATTAAAACCATCATTATTGAAAGTGTAACTCCTGGAAACTCAAGAGTCAAGATAAAAACAGAGTAGCTACAACCCTTTTATATAGAAATCTATAGTCTCTTTTCTGAACCAGAAAAACTAAACGAAAATGAGATACATACCAAGATTGGAAAAGGGTATTCTCGATATGAAAATTTGAGGGAAAAAATGGGTTCCCTTCCTGTAGATGAATTATATATAGATAAAAGAAGAAAGAAAGGCGCAAATTTGAGAAGAAAATGGATGGTTTTATTGTGATAACAAAGAGATAAAAGGAGGCATGGGTATGGCTGAGATGAAAAGGCCCGTTTCTGCTTAGAGATATATATAAACAGAGCTTGCATGTAAAGACAAATCTGTGCACACACTTTCTTAAAGGTTGAACCCAATCTTGAGGGCTCATCGCCCCGTCTCTAGAGTATCGTGAGGAAGATAAATTGTGAAATGTGCCCCAATAAGTAACAAGAGCTTGTCTGTACACTGGTGTTCACAAAGGGTCCAATATCATATCTCAGGAATCGAATTTTCACACTGTGACTGTCAGTAAGGTTGAGACTACCTCACTTATATCCTTTGCACCCTGGGGGCTTTGCGCACACTTTCTTATGTATATCGCAGGAGGTGCTTTCATTTTGCTGATGTGGCACGCAGAGCCCAATTATAGTAACCAAGACTCCAATACATTTTTGACACATTAAATTATCATCTATTCTTAAAAATAGAAAGACGCCGAGATATTTTTTGATATTTTAGCACATTACCATTCATGTCTTTCTAGTTGTTAAATCTAGGACATTAAAAATGTATTCGGAACGAAACTCATCCATTTACAACTAGTGTATAAGGGTTGATACCTTGTACTAAATTGATACCTTGTACTAAAAGGTTGTAGTGATGATCGATTCACTAATCAAGTTTGTGATTTGTTTCTATCACAAAAGTAGTTAAAAATGACACTAATATACTTGGAGTATATTGAATAGACTATGTGTCAAGTCTATTCTATAGCATGCTATGCGGAGAATTAAATTTCACTTAACAACTGTGTATTTCTTCTAAATTTCGCGTCTCTAGAGTATCGTGAGGAAGATAAATTGTGAAATGTGCCCCAATAAGTAACAAGAGCTTGTCTGTACACTGGTGTTCACAAAGGGTCCAATTCCATATCTCAGGAATCGAATTTTCACACTGTGACTGTCAGTAAGGTTGAGACTACCTCACTTATATCCTTTGCACCCTGGGGGCTTTGCGCACACTTTCTTATGTATATCGCAGGAGGTGCTTTCATTTTGCTGATGTGGCACGCAGAGCCCAATTATAGTAACCAAGACTCCAATACATTTTTGACACGTTAAATTATCATCTATTCTTAAAAATAGAAAGACGCCGAGATATTTTTTGATATTTTAGCACATTACCATTCATGTCTTTCTAGTTGTTAAATCTAGGACATTAAAAATGTATTCGGAACGAAACTCATCCATTTACAACTAGTGTATAAGGGTTGATACCTTGTACTAAATTGATACCTTGTACTAAAAGGTTGTAGTGATGATCGATTCACTAATCAAGTTTGTGATTTGTTTCTATCACAAAAGTAGTTAAAAATGACACTAATATACTTGGAGTATATTGAATAGACTATGTGTCAAGTCTATTCTATAGCATGCTATGCGGAGAATTAAATTTCACTTAACAACTGTGTATTTCTTCTAAATTTCGTGACAGGATTACGTTTCTTTTTTCATGATTTTAATGGTTCTTTGATTAATCAATGTGTGAGATCAGCTTGATTAATCAATATCTCAATGAATTTTGAACTTGAGAATGAGCAAAGTATAGAACATGAATTCGTGTCGAAAACTGTTGCCTTGAAAAATAAGTAGAGTGGCTACTTAAATATTTTGTTGTTGTTGAATTGTTAAAATCTGAACTCATTATTTAGCAACGGCTAACCTTTGACATCTATAATTAGTTCACAGGATTGTTGAAAAAAATAAAACTTAAGTTAGTGAAAATAATTAAATGGGTAAATGAACATTTATGTTCAAACCTAATTATTGAATCTTGGATGTGGATAAAATACATATACATCAAATTAGAGGAAAGTATTAATGATTTATTAGCTTCTGTTGTCTTATATATTCAAAGAGTTCAGTATTTTACCTTTAATAGAAAAAACAAAGACTAATAATTAAAATAGATAGTCTAAAATAGATTAGACATGATCTTATAATTGGAACTTTGATAATATATGTCCGATTAGATCATATGATAGCTCTATAAAGTATTAAAACCTAATTATGATAATTATAATAGTTCTGGACTTAATTGTAATTACAATAAAATGTTTGACTTATTTGTAATTGCTATAAAAGTAGTAAACTTAATTATAATTGTAATTAAAGTTCTAGGGCTACACATATAATTAAATATAAACTAATTGGATGTGGATATTAATTAGAACTACAATATGGATTTTTATTAAGATTCCTATTTGAATGTAAAATTTTATTATTCAAGGATTGAAACTATTTTATCTTTATAAATAAATGCTAGATAGGACCTAAAAACCTACAACAATCATAGTAGTGTTTGAATTTGGAGGGAGAAAAATAATTATTTTCCCATTTTATTCAATTATCAGTTCAAAAATTAGTTTTTTTTTCTTTAATTAAAGAGAAGGTGTTCACTCACCCGTGTAATCTTGACCTTGGAGAATACCATAAACAACTTGGATATTTGGAGCATCAAGTTCTTGGAATTAAAAAACTTAAACTTGTTGATCAAAAAAGCAGGAAGTTTGTGATTCGAGAATTTACCATCGAATTTAGGTGAATATTCGAATTTTTTATTCTTGATATAACATAGACGTAAACATCTAGACGATCTTAATGAAATTTTTAATTTTTGGACAATTCTGCTTCTGCATTCCAACAGTTGTAACATAAACTATCACTAAATTTCATTAGTTTTAATTGTTATTATAGGAGATGGGAATCATATAATTTTTTGGACGCTCATTCATTATGTCAATCGAAGTGCTATCCTAACTGCTGATAATGATAGGTTCAAGAGTGTATAAAATGTTGGAATTTACAAGATAATTTTATAGGGGAATTGAATATTCTCCAATTAATTGCTCATAATGATATGTTCAAGAGCGTATAAAATGTTGGAATTTACAAGATAATTTTATAGGGGAATTGAATATTCTCCAATTAATTGCTCATAATGATATGTTCAAGAGCGTATAAAATGTTGGAATTTACAAGATAATTTTATAGGGGAATTGAAAAATCTCCAATTAATACGATGACAAGTCACGGCTTTTCAAATGTAAATGCGGCATATCAAAGAGTCACATATATTTTCAAATTGGGTGTGATTATTCAAAAAGGTACATTATGAAAAGTTGTCAACTTTTAATAGGGTGTAATCTATATCATTAAATATGGGAATGTATAATCAAATTGGTCAATTGAATTTTTTGCCAAAATGTGCAACCATTCCGAAAAGACATCTATAAATGGGTACCCTAATTCCAAATTTCCTACATCAAATCTATTCAAGAAAAAATTATTTTTAAAATTCTCTGCACTCTTCAAAATATTCTGCCCTTTTATTTCATTGAAATTAAATTCCATTCGAATTATTTTCAAAAATAAAATTTTGAACAATTTCAGTTCGTGCTTATTCCGCTCGTGAAGAATACCATCATCACTTAGATTCGTCTGTCAAAATAAATATTGTTCTGTATAAATTTTAGCAAAAGCTTTGTATCTTTGGAGACATACATCAATTTGATCATGTTATCACCATTGTAGGGGCAAAATCTGTTTTAAGGAGATGGACATTCGCATACCTTGTATCATTTTATCCCCTCTAGTTTCTCTATTTCAGCAAGTTACATTTTGTGCATATTTCAATTTTTGTAAGTCGAAATTATATCTGGAACTTTGCACCAGTAAATCATGATTTTATCATATTTCCATGCACATGCTTTTGGTTAAAACAATTATAATTATGCAATATTTATCCAACAAAAAACATATTGGAAACTACTGTAATTTTTATTCGTCAACATAATGTATGGAATACTATTTTGTCTAAACTTTGTAACGTTTCATTACAGCTCCTTTACCTCGAATATTTTATTAGTTGATTGGAAATGGAAAAGTATGGATGTCAACAAGTCGAACTGGCTTACGAATCGAAATTTCAGACTCAGGTTCGGTTTGAGCTTTTTTAAGATGAGCTTTATTTGGCATGAGTTGAGCCGAGCAAAAGTTCAGCCAAAAAATTAAGGCTCGACCCGAGCTTTCAGGTCTAGCCTTACCGGGCTAGGTTGGGCCGGGCCGGGCCAAACTGAGCCGAGCTGATTTTCTTATTTTTTTTTCCCTCTTAGCTGCCAGGCCGCTAAAATTAGCTACCAAACAGGCAGCAAGTTTGCTGGTTAGTTGGGCAGCAAACCCAACAGCAGTTTAGCTGCCAGCAAGCAGCTTTATTTGCTGCCTTAGCAGGCTAAGGCAATAGAGTTGCCTGTTTGGTAGCTAAATAGTTGCCAAACAAGCAACAGATTTTTCCCCTATATATTTTTTTTACGGGTCGGGTTGGTTGACTTGACTCAAGCCAACTCCAAAAAAATCGGGCGATTTGAGCCAGCGAATCCGATTGCCACGCCTATGGAAAAGTAACATAAACTTGAATGGTGCTTATCATAATTATTGACCTTAAAACTAATAATTCATTTTGATTATGATTGAAAAGGACGAAAATGATTACGGCTCATTGTTAATTTAAATTTTAATGAGTGGTGGTGTTGGTTTAAGTTGGCTGAATTTATCAATGTGGAAATTTCTTGATGTCGATAAATAAAAGAAAATTGGATAAAATAATGTTATATAGCATTAGTAGTACTTATTCACCAATTCACGTTACAATATACTTAATGTCATGTTGTTTAATGAATTGTAATATATAGGACAATGTGACATTGAAGTATATTTTGTTGCATAAATCGACGTTGAGCAATCCTATTATTCGGGAGTATGTTCGAATAGACTTATTTCTAAAAAAATAAGAAACATTAGTACGTCTTATTTCTTATATCTTATTTTTAGTAATAAATTCACCGGAACATATTCTAAAATTAAAAATATCAGAAGCTTCTTAATAAAGTACCAGTAACCTAATTTTGATATATGAGCTGCAACTTAGGCGCCCACAAGAAAATGACAATCCCATCATGACAAAGTTACCACTATTTCAGTAGATGTTCGGTCGATTTAACGTTTTGGGTCCACAGAATTCTAGAAACCTACTTTTATTCTTAAAATATTTGGGACAAATTATTAACTTATATAAAATCAATAAAGTAATGATTATTAATATTGGAATGCGAGAGTGAAAATGTTCAAAAATTAAAAGTTTCTCTAATTCAATAAATAAAATCGTTTAAATGTTCACATATATGTTATATAAAAAATAAATAATTCGAATTTTCATCAAAATTTGATGATCAATTCTTGAATAAATTATGAAAATTACGAATTTCCAACTTTTTGGATCACGAACTTCTAATCTTTTAATTTCAAAAACTTAATGCTTCAAATCTCTTAATCTTTTATGGTATTCTCTAAAGCTAAGACTGTACCGATGGGTGGACACCTTATTTTATTTGAATCAAGACACTAATTCTTAATTAAACTGGACAATCGAAAAAATAAAAATAAAAACAATTTTTTCTCTCTCCAAAATTTGAAGGGAAATGTTAAAGAGTACAAAATTTTTGGTACATAAGAATATCCACCATCTCACATGGGTAGGGCCCGTCACATGGCGTGGGATCCACTCGAATATGAAAAGGGTATCATATTCGAGTGGACCTCACGCCACGTGAGAGGGTGAATATCTTTATATATAAAAAATTATGTACAAGAATCTTTATCCAAATTTAAATACCGTGAAATTATGTATTATGAATGTTGTACAATTTCATAAGATGTCTAGGATCCATCTAATATCTATTTATAGAGATATAAAAGTTTCAATTCTTATACAATAATAATTATACACTAAAATATGAGTTCTAATTACAATCTAAGTAGAAGTTTTAATTAAAGTCCAAATAATTACATGTGTATTCTTAGAATTTCAATAACAATTATAATTACGTTTACAACTTTCATAACAATTACAACTAAGTACAAAACTTTATTGTAACTAGAACTAAGCTAAAAACTATTATAATGACCGTAATTAAGTTCCAATATTTTATGGAGCTACTATGGGGATCTGATCGGATATATATTATCCAAACTCCAATAATTAGATTCTGTCTAGTTGACCCTAAATCACCAAATCTAATTATTAGTCTTTGTTTTTTTCATTAAAGGCAAAAAACTAAACTCTTGGAATATATAAAATCACTGAAATCAATAAATCTGTAATACTATCCTCTGACTTGCTATATATGTATTTTATCCTCGTCCGAAATTCGATAATTAGGTACGAGCATAAATGACTATTTCGCTATTCTAATTATTTTCACTAATTTAAGTACAATTTTCTTCAATGGTCCTGTGAACTAATCACAGATGTCGAAGTTTAGCCGTCGTTAAATACTGAGCTCAAATTTTAATCATTCAACAGAAAATACTTAAGTAGACATTGTACCCATTTTTTAAGGTGACGGTTCCAAGCACGAATTTATGTTGTCCACTATGCTCATTCTCAAGTTCCCAACCCATCGAAATATTTGACCAATCAAATTGATCTTACCCAATAATGAATCAAAGAACCATTAAAATCACAAAAAGATATACATAATTCTGTCAAGGGATTTAGATGAAATACACAGCGGTCTAGTAAAATTTAATTCTCTACACGGCTATGCTATAGTATAAAATTCGACACGCGATTCATTTAATACACTCCAAGTGTACTGGTGTCACCAAATAAAAAATCTGAATAGTGAATTTGTCAACACTACAACCTTCCAGTATGAGGTGCCAACTCTTATACATTGGTTGTGAACAAAATATTTATGATCAAAATATAAGTTGTGTCACACTGTATTTCTCAACACAATTACCAAACTTATATTATCCCAAGTGATCATAGACACTTTAATTTGCATGCTCAATAATAAATAATGCAATAAATAAATAAAACCACAGCTTATAATTATTTTATCATAGGAAAATATACTATATGAGCACACAACCCAACAATTAACACTAAATGTTAAAATAAAAAGAAAAAAGAACAAATTATGTAGCAACAATAGAAGCACAGTTTGTTTAATATTGCTCAAATATTACTCACCTCTCTACTAACACTAAATTTAGTACGTTATAAAAGAAGGAAAAAAAAGAGAAACTGAATCTTTTAAGCTATATTGTTATTAATCAATAAGCTCTTTAAGATATATGGCATTAATATTGTCATTGTAAGAAATATGTAGATCGACTTTCACAATACGATCCACGTGAAATATAAGATTAGGATTTCTATCTTAACACAATCACCTATTCAAATTAAATTTAGGATTTCATTAGAGAAAAACGAGTGATTTGCATGTAAATTATCAATTAACATAACAAATAAAACAAATAAAAATGAGAAGAAAGTTATAAAGCAAGTCTTAGGAGTCCCAAAATCGATGGCCTCCTTTTCGTGTTGGTATTTCGATACTACATGACTCCACAATAAAACCCTTCTAGTTCATAGGCCATTATCTTTTTGTGGGCACAACTACAGGAAGATAAAGAACGAGTATTTATCGAGTTGTAAAAAATTTTAGGAAGATAGTATTAAATTGCAGATATAGCCCCCGTTTGTTTCTTATTTTTTGCCCATTAAAATGAAAAATATGACCGTTATCCATTATATCAAGTCACCATATTTGACTTTTTATCTTTTGTGTGGGACCCGTAACGGCTATATTTTTCATTCTCATTTTTATATTAATGTGTACCAAATAGGGCCATAGTGTAAAATTCAATCCCTTCTAGTTCGCAGATAGTTATCTCTTTGGAGGCAAAATTTTAGAAAGATAGTATGATGATTACACCCAAAGAATAATGCGGTAGTTGTACCACAGCTTTGGGGTATTGATTCCACGGGGAGATGGACGAATTGTTTAAACGATTTGACAAACTAGGGTTTTCGTGGTTGAGAGAGGAATTTATCAGTTTGAATGAAATTTAAATATCAAAGTGTGAGATTAGTGAAGTATCGGAATTCACTCTCTCAAATTGGGCCAATCAACATCAATCATTCATGCATTTTACTCCAAAAATCTAGGCTTTCTATAACACATTCCCACATTTGTTCATTAAAATAAGATTAAGAAACATCCATATACATCAAGCATAAGGAAGTAATTAATCCACCAATGACATAAATGAAATTGAAACTCAAAAATTATTTTGATCAATCGATAGAAAAGCATGACTGAATCTATAACCAATCTAATAAAAGTTAAATCAATTTCAAAATCAATTCATAAAGGGAGAAACCTAGATCAATTTGTTTAACTTATAATCCTAGAATTTATACTTCCTAAAAGAAAATTCGGCTTGATTTATTGAAACAAGATTCAAAAAACGACAAAATACCTTATCATAAAGCAGTAATTAAATCACATCAATAAATTATTTAAATAATTTAAGCTCAACAAATCAATAATCAATCGATGGAAAAAAATGATTGAATCCATGATAGATTAATAAAAGTTAAGCAAACCTCAAAAGTGTAATATAAAGATGAAATATGAATCCTGGGATTATTTAACAATAAAATTACATTACATGAATGAAACGATGTTGAAATTCCCAAATCCGATCAAGATCTTTCATGATAGGATATAATGGGGGCCTCCTCTGGTGTTTTTGGGGGTAATTTAGGGCTTACAAGTCGTGGGAGTTCAAGTTACCATAAGAGTTTAAATGGAATTAGGAAACTAAAGATTCGGCCAAAAATTGTACTTTGCAACTTCTTTCATTATTTTGACCCTAACTTTCTCTTCTAATGTCCAATTAAGGCAATTCAAAGTGCGTTAGAAAGCTAACACAAAGGGATAAAATTTTGATAGAATAGCTCTTTCCAAATTCGAACGTTTACTAGGTCAAAAGTGGGTCTCAATCTCCGACTGAAAATTTGGAAAATCTTTATGCTGTTGGAATTTGATTTGTGACTGTGTTATGGTCATATTTAACTTCTTTTGACTTCTAATTGCACCCAATGGACTCCTAGCTTTCTCGAATCATCATTCCATCGTCCATCTCATTTTTAGATTATTTGCAACTTGGTTCCTAAACTTTCACTTTCTTCCATTTTGGTCATTTTCACTATTTTCTTCTAAATTTCATATTTTCTGCCAAAATGTAACCTGAATCAAAGCATAAGTATAATGAGTATATTTTGGTATCAAATAATCACACGAATGCAATAATTAAGAAGGGAAAATATTATATTTTACACTCTTAACATATGAAAATGTAGATATAGTGTAAAATTCAATCCCGATGTTAATCCATTCAAAATAATTTACACTCCAATAATTAAAATTTTTAAATTTGTATAGAAACCTAAAATTTAAAATCAAAACTAATAATTAGACTATAGCCAAGACTCAATGGCAGCTCTTAGATAGGTGAGTTTTCCAATGGTGTGTACAACTTGCCCTTCACAAGAATTTTCGCATCGATACTCATTTAGGGTGAAACCATCACCGACATCACAATCAATAACACTATAACCATAGTGATAAGCACAAGTAACATAGTGGTATTACGAGTCATGCAGTGCAAATTATTTCTAACACGTTGAACGTTATTCATTGGATCTCCAATTACAAATACTGGATTACTCTCGAAGGTGACTTCTTTATGAGCTTAAGTTCATTCTCCTTCATGATTTATTTTTGTCCATAATCTTATTTATATTCCTCTTGGACAACAATTTCTTACAATATATTCGCAAAGCTCTTATGCTCCATCTGCACATCTGTAAAGTATTCTAAACTTTTTAAAATATCAATGTCTCATATTTAAGTATAATAGGATAGACACATGAAATTTCTAATATTAACCTTTAGCAATACGTTTGAGCAAATTTATCTCTTCAGCTCTTATATTTCACCTACAGGTCTACAGTTTTATTTTTTTAGCACATTTCAAAACTCAGATCTTACAGCTAAAAATAATAAAATATAAGTTGTATTTATATGAAAGTTTAAACACCCTACATCTAAAGATGTCCAGCGTGTAAAACTTCTTCATGATGAAATTATGATTAACTAAACTTAGGATTTAACTCCCCATATTTCCTTTATTTTAGATAGGAATTTATGCACAAAATTTTCCATTTCATATATACATTCAAACAGTTTCTGTTGACCTTATTTTTTGTAAGGCAACGTGGACAACATATGCTGGCCCACTCTGTTGCGAATTTACTTATCATGCATGCATAGCGAATATAAAAGTACATTTCAATTCCCACCAGGAATCTACTTTGTGTTTAGATAGGAATCATGATAAAAGCTATACCTTTTCCTAGATCTACAAACTCCTTTACTTTTCCTCTGTTCCATCAAAACAAAGATTCTAGCTCCTAGAGACTTGTTTTAACCTATAAATGGATCGATCAATCTTACATATCTTCTTGGATTTAAAACCTCTGGATTGTGTCATGTACACTTCGTCTTGCAAATTTCCATTAAAAAGCAGTTTTGACATCCATTTGTCATATCTCATAATCATGATATCTAACAATTGTAAGCAAAATCCGATGGACTTCAGCATGGATACAGGAAAAAAAGTTTCATCAATGTCAACACTTTGTCTTTGCTTATAACCCTTTACTTTATATGTATGAATATTCCCATCCACATTGACCTTTTCTTGTAAACCTATTTACAACCTATATATTTTATTTTATCAGAAGGGTTGACAAAGGTCCAAACGTTGTTTTTATACATTGAGTTCATTTTGGACGCCTTGGCCTTCTGTTATCTCTTTGAATCAACAATCGACTTTGCTTCTGCATAATTAGTAGGTTCATCATCCCGACTAGTAATATTTGATTAGTAATCTTGAATTCCTACCTTCCGGGAGGTCGAATGGGAACTTGATTTATGCTAAACCATAGTGTCCTCAGAAAACTCTATATCCCGATCAAGAGCTTGTCCTTCAGTAGGTGTTAGAACAGACTGAGGTTCATCCAATTGGTCAATAGTATCTATGGATTCATGAACTTCTTCAAGCTCTAACTTGCTCTCACTACCCTTTCCTAGAATGAACTCTTTCTATAGGAATATGACATGTTTTGAGATGTACACTTTCTTCTCAACGGAATTATAGAATTAATATCTAATTATCACTTTTTGATATCCCACAAATATACATTTATCGAATCTGGTCTAAGCAAATCCGATTTAATACGCTTCACATAAGCGTCATAGTCTCGAACTTTCATATGAGATAAGTTGGGTCTTTTTCAATTCCATAACTTGTACAGAGTTTTGTTGATCGATTTAGGTGGGTCACGATTTAGTGTGTAGCACGTAGCGATTAATGCATGACCCTAGAACGATTTTAGAATGTTTGCATAACTCATCATTGATCGCACCATAAATAATAATGTGCGGTTCCTTCATTCAGATACACCATTATGCTGTGGTATAGATGGTGAAACAACAGCGAGAAAATCTCATTCTCTTTTAGATAATCTAAAAATTCTCCTTTTAGATATTCTCCACTTCGATCTGATTTTAGCATGAGAATATTTTTACCTATTGAAAGACCAAGAATAGCTAACCAGGATGGGGGTGAATTGGTTGTTTAAAAACATTTTCGTAAATAATCACAATCTTGAACAAATAGCAAATCAATTAATTTAAAAGTAAGATAGCACAAATAAGAAAGAATAAGTAAAAGGGAAGAGAATGCGCAAACGATGTAACTATGGAGGTTTGATTCAATCAACAATCTACGCCCTTCGTTACCAAGCTCTCCGTCATTAACAAAGCCTTTTGATCTATTATTGATTGACCATGGCACAATCCAATCTTTACAATGCTTCCGGTGACTTACAATCAAGGAGTATTGATTCTTTCACAACGTTAAAATTTTTTGGACTTCAACACGACCCACAATCAAACAAAAAAGGGATATTACAAGTAAAAGTTTCTCAATTAATAAATGATATGATCGCAATTAAGTATCAAAAGATAAGTAGGCTAACACTTCAATGAATAGCAATGTGTATGGCTCAATTGTTAGTTGTTGAAAACTTTAATGAGATAAAAGATTTTCACAAATTTGGTCACTCAAAATATTTTTCAAGAAATAAATATTTTGATGTTCTAAGGATTTAAAACAAATTAGTTGGTATCAATAAAAGCCTTACTTAAATGCTCAAATAAGGTTATTGCAAATGAGGAAGATAAGGGTATTTGTAGCACTTTAATGTGCAAAAACTTCTATCTATCTGAACACCTGGTTGGGGTTTGAAAAGTTAAAAAACTAGCATTTAAGTTAGAGGCAAAACGGTAAAAAAAAAGTGACCATAGGGCATCTAGACGTCTGGATGGGTAGAAATGCCCACAGATGTTTTTCCTTCGTGATGAATTTGATCAATGTAGGTTCTTGAATAACTTTCTTACTTATTTTGTAAAGATAAGTATTTTAGTACATATTTGATCGTTGAGTTGAAATACTTACCCTCTTTAAAATTTAATTTTTATGCAAATATCTTTTGTAATGTGAGTTTTTTCTCGTGCATAAAAAATATTTTCGACCGATAGTCTATGCTAAGAATTGAAGTGTTTTAACTTTATATATAAGTTCAAAGCATCTACATCTAATGTCTAGAAGTTTGCTGATCGATCTTTTCTCCAAGGTGATTTTTGACAGGAAGACTCGATTTTCATCTCTGTGTTCCTCAATTGCCAATTTTGTTTCCATGTTGATCTTCAAGCTCCTATTTTACTTGTTAATGTGCATGTTTTTTGATCTTGATTTTCATGTCTTCATTTTTGTCGATTTTGCAATAATCACTATCAACACTTGAATTCAATTCGTTAAAAATAAATGTAATTTGTTTACGACAATTAAAACAAGAAGCCAACCCATTGGGTCAACAATTTTTTCCTTTTTGATTATGACCAACAAGATGATTTGCAATACAAACATTTAACAAATTGACAAGGTAAGAAACATATATTTTGAATCTTGCATATATATTCCCCTTATCTTTTTACTTATATTCACCTTATCAACGTGCATATAAAATTTTATAAGTTCAACATAAGTTTCCCTGTTTTGCATAATCATCTACCTATCTTCCTCCTTTTGGCATAAGCACAAAGAAGTAATAGCATAAACTAAATTTGTAAGGAAGTTGACCAAAGGAAAATAAGCAATAATACTTTCATAACCATAGGAAAAATATTTGGCAAATGAAAATATGACAATTTGAAAGTAAACTAAGGTACTGGAGACGGTGGTTTTGCTGTGCTTGTATCTTAGCTTGTCGGTCTTGGATAGAGGTCCTCTGTGCCTAAATCTAAAGGAGTAGGCTACCAAGGCTGTCGATGGAGGAGGTGAGAAATCGATGTGCTTGTAAAGGAGATTATACTGCTCCTAGGTAAATGTAAAATGACCTCCTGAACGACGAGGTGTGCTGGAATGGAGAATGTCAGAAATGGGAGTTGGGGCTTCAGGCTCATCTTCGGTCTTCCTCTTCGAAAGCTAAAGTAGAAGGATCGGAGGTAGGGTCGAATCATTTTGTTTACACCACCCATTGCCTATGTTCTTTGACTATCTTAATCCGTTTGAGGGTTTGGATGCTGATAGTATCCATGGAACGTAATTTGACAAAGCTTTTACCATCGAGAGAAACATGAAAATGTTTAAAGATTTTAGTGAGAAGTATCTTGTATGGTAAAGTTTTTACATGTTGTGAAGAATGCACAAGTTTCATAAGTCCCAATGCAATGGTAGGAAAATCAGGTTTGCGCCCAACCAAAAGTGAATCTAAAATGAAAAGATCGAAGTGATTAACTTCTTCCCGATGGCCCTTTCGAGGAAAAATCACATGGGTGATAATAATTTGTAAAACTTTACATGGAAGACTTTATAGATTGGCACTCAATTTGGTAATATTCTCGAAGTCCTTTCCGGTGACTCGGCGCATGCCTCCAAAGGATTATAGCCTTCCAATGTAAGAGGAATTTTGTGTAGAAAGACTTTCAAGTCACATGGCTCGAGTTTGAGAATATTACGAAATAGTGCTTTTGTTACCGTTATGCGTACATTTTAACAACATGTAATCTTGTTGGAACGAGGTATAATGTGCATTTTTTGATAAAACTCATTCATGAGGCATGGGTACGCAGGCTCTTCAGTGGTAGCCATGGATACCCATTCCAT
This sequence comes from Olea europaea var. sylvestris, assembly GCF_002742605.1. Classification (NCBI taxonomy): domain Eukaryota; kingdom Viridiplantae; phylum Streptophyta; class Magnoliopsida; order Lamiales; family Oleaceae; genus Olea; species Olea europaea. The sequence goes on along the minus strand of NC_036257.1, from coordinate 1,463,413 downwards.
TATTTTAAAACATTATTCAGTATGAAAAGTGGGAGCTTCTATAGTAAAATCGAAGTTCTTACAAATAAGAATGGGTGACTTTTCGAAGGGATTCGCGGTACCTCAAGCTCCAAATCAATTTCTTCATTAAATGACGATGGAGAAGGTCGCATTACTGTTCGTTTAATTATTTTACCTCGTGAGGACCCCGTCATTTTGGAAAAGAGATGAATTATGCAAAAAATGGCCTAAATAGAAATTTTGAATGCGAGATGAGTATTATTGCAATTATTGAAATTTTACAACCAATTTAAGAGATTGAAGTGGTGAATTTTGAGTTTGAAAATGGGTACGAGGGAGTGAATTGTAGGGATTTTGAAATCAAAATTTCAAATTTTGAGGGATTGGTACTATAAATCTCTTGGTTTTTCAAACAAATTTGAGAAGATTGAGTGAAGAAATGAAGGTTTTTGAGTAATCTTAGAGTGAAAACGTGAGAGAAGTGGAAGGATTTAAAAAAATGAACTATTATGCATTTTAAAAGATCTTGTTTCGCACAAATCCGAACGTTCGGATTGACAGAACTAACACTCTATGTCAAACTGGATGATGTAGTCTAGACGGTCTGGATGAGTTAGGAAAATTTGAAGCTCACTACACTTCATTTTCATCAATAATTCCTAAACCTCTTCGAATATGTGAAAATCGATCATGCGCTAGAGGTTTGGTGAAGATATCGGCTAATTGGTTTTCAATTTTATGAATTCTAACACGATATCTCCCTTTCGTGTATGATCTATAAGAAAGCAGTGTTGAATTTCAATGTACTTAGTTCGAGAGTGCAAAATGAGATTTTTAGACATGTTGATGGCACTAGTGTTGTCGCACATAATAGGCACATGATCGTAAGATAGGTGATAATCACTAAAGGTTTGTTTTATCCAAAGTACTCGTGCACAACAACTTGTGGCAGAAATGTATTCTGCCTCGACGGTGGAAAGTGTAATGGAATTTTTTTCTTACTAGACCAAGACACAAGTGCAAAGCCTAGGAAGTGACAATTTTCGCTAGTACTTTTACGATCAATAGTGCATCCATCCCAATTGGCATACGAGTGACTTAATAAGTTAATGTGAGTGCCCTTGGGATACTAAAGCCCTAAAGTTCTAATTCCATTAAGATATCGAAAAATTCTTTTCATGGCACGTAAATGTGATTACTTAGGATTTGATTGAAATCTAGCACATAAGCACACATTAAACATTATATCGATCTACTGGCAATTAAATAAAGAAGGGAACCAATCATACCTCGATATTTTGTAACATCGACTGGAGTACCTTGCTCGTCTTTGTCAAGTTTAAAGATGTACTCATCGGGTTGTTCATTGGCATTAGGTCATCCATATCGAACTTTTTGAGCATGGCTAATATTTACTTATTTTGATTTATGAAAATTCCATCATTTGTTTGTTTAATTTAAAGATTGAGGTAGAACTTTAGCTCTCCCATCATGCTCATTTCAAATTCCTTATTCATGCATTTTGAAAATTCTTCACAAAGACGAATATTAAATTTGAACAACAAGCATATTTCCCTTATGAGTTTTAAAAAAAGTGTAGTATCCGCTTTTCCAATTGAGAAACCATTTGAAAGTAAGAATTTGCTCAAACATTCATATGAAGCTCTTAGACCTTGCTTCAAACCAGAAAGAGCTTTTTTTTAAAGTTTAAAAACATCATCTGGATGTTTGTAATCTTTAAAACCAAGAGATTGATAAAAAAAGAAAAAAAAACTTTCTCTTGAATAAATCTATTTTAAAATGCACTTTTTACATCTATTTGATAAAGTGTAAAACCTTTTATAGCCTACAAATGCAAGATGCATACGGATGGATTCTAATCTAGCTACCGATGCAAATGTTTATTCAAAATCGATACATTCTTCTTGATTGTAACCTTGGGCTATTAATCTAGACTTGTTACACACAGTTATTCCATTTTCATCTCTTTTTTTTTCTCTAAAAAACCAATTTTTTGCCTGTTATGGTTTGATCGTTTGGTCTAGTAACTAAATCCCAAACATGATTTCTTTCAAACCGATTTAGTTCCTTTTGTATCACTAGAATCCAAAACTTATCAAACTCGACTTCTTTGAAAATTTTAGGTTTGATTTGAGAAATGAATGCACAACTACTGAGATGGTTTTTAAATAAGGTTCTAGTAGTGATACCTTTGAATGGATCGCCTATTATTACCTCTTTGGGATAAGATGGAATAAACCTTTTTAGTGGGGGATCACTTTGAGCTTCGATTGGTTTCTCTTCACTTTTTTAAACGTTGGGCTCTTCCATTATTCTTCGTTGGGAGCTTCCTTGTTTTGGTCTTGAATATTCATTTGCTAGACAGGAGCTTTCAAACCTACATCGTCATCAATACCTTTCTCACAATCAAGAGAGTTAGTCTTATCAAATGTAACATGCACAGATTCTTTAATGACTAGAGTTCATTTGTTAAGCCCCCGTTTGGCCCCCATTCTCTTTCATTTTTTCCCGTCTCTTAATTTCAACCACAAAATCTTCCATAAAATAATATTACACATAAATCGAAAACTTTTTATTCCTTTTCAATCACACATTCTTCAAAAATACTATTCTACACATTAAAATTTGGAAAAATAATTGGGAGGGGGACGAGGGCTAAATACTCTATAAGATTTGCTAGTCGATGTATATCCTAGGAAAATTCCAACATTAGATTTTGAATTGAATTTTTTCAAATTATCTTTTGTGTTTAAAATAAAGCATCTGCATTCGAAAACTTTAAAATAACTAATATTTGGAATTCTATTTTTCCAAAGCTCGTAAGGAGTTTTAGTTTTCTTTTGACTAACTAAAACTCTATTGACAATGTAGCAAGCGGTGTTGACGGCTTCCGTCCAAAAATACTTTGGTGAGTTATTTTCATTTAGCATGATCGTAGCCATTTCTTGCAATGTACAATTCTTCCTTTCCACTATACCATTTTTTGTGGTGTTCTAGGAGACGAGAAATTATGTTCATATCCATTTTCATTGCAAAAATCATCAAAACCGACATTATAAAATTCTCCACCATGGTCACTTCTAATAGTTGTAATGGTATAACCTTTTTCATTTTCAACTTTCTTACAAAAGTGCTTAAAAACTTTCAAGGCTCATCCGTTAAGCTTAAAACACGACCCAAGTAAATCTTGACGATAACAAAGGCGTAATATTTACCGCCTAAACAAGCTGTTTCAGATGGTCTAAAAAGATCCATGTGAAGAAGTTGTAATGGCGATGTTGTTGGAAGAATAAAGTTTAGGCTTGAAAGAATTTTTTACTTATTTTCCAAATTGACATGCATCACAAGTTTTATCTTTTTTAAATTTCAAATTCTGCAATACTTTCACAAAACAATTTTTGGAAATTTTCGAATGAAGATCCATACTAACATGACCTAATCTCCTATGCCATAGCCAGATTTCATCTTTCAAGCTAAGTAAACAATTTTCTTTAATTTCAAATTCAATATTTATGATATAAACATCTTTGCATTGGCTCCGATGAAAATTACCTCTTTTGACATAGCATATGAGACACTTGGAAGAATCGAATTTTTTATTGTAACCTTTATCACATAATTGACTAATACTTAGTAAATTATGTTTGAGGTTATCAACTAATAAAACATTTTCAATTGAGAGAGATGAGTAATTACTAATGTTTCCAATGTTGATAATTTTTCCTTTAGCGATGTCTTCGAAGGTGAGATGACCTTCATCTCCGGTCTTATTAATAATGATCGATCTCCGGTCTTGTGTTTCGAATATCAGTTATCCAAGAACCATTTACTTCTTGTTTTCTTTGGTACATCATCTTCCATCACCATGAAGCACATGTTGGCAATTTCATCTTTGTAATCGTTTTCATTGTGGTCCTCATCGTCACTATCGTCCCACATAACTTGGAGTGCCTTTTTCTTGATATTCTTCTTTTTGTTTGGGCACTCGGCTCATTTGTGGCCCAGCTTATCACAATCGTAGTAAATCTTCCTTCTTTTGAAATCTTCGATTATTATGAAGATCTCTCTATTTTTTGACAAGAAGGACTAAATCACCGAGCTCTTCATCGCTCATGTTGTCATTTGTAGTTCTTTCCTCAATTGTCGATTTTAAGGCAATTTGACGCTTAGAAGGCTCTTTTGATTCTCCTTTGCATTTTCTTGTTTTCCCCGTAACTTTGGCATTGTTGAGTTCATGGGTCATCAATGTTCCATATAGTTCTTCCAAATGATACTTATTGATATCATTAGTATTCTCATCGACATTCTCAATGGACTTTAATCTTTTCGATAGCGACTGTTAACAAGTTCACCATTAGTAAATTTACAATCAAAAACTTTAAGACCATTTACAATATCGGTAAAATGAATAGTCATATCAACAATGGGTTCATCTTGTTTCATGAAGAAATTTTCAAATTCTTTAACTAACAAGTTGATTTTTGTTTCTTTAACTTTGCTAGTGCCAACATGAGTAATCTCTAGTGCATGCCAAATATCATATATGGATTCACATGTGTTAATCTGATTAAATTCATTTTTATCTAATGCACAATAAAGTAAATTCTTAGCTCTAACATTCAAAGATAAATTTTTCGTATTTTCCTCATATTCTTTCCTAGGCTTAGGGATAGTTTGGCTGGCTTGGCCATCTATCTTAATGGTCTTAGTAGGTTTATATGGACCATATTTAACTACTCACAAATATTGCAATCTATTGATTGAATGTAAATCATCATACTAGTCTTCCAATAATTATAATGTGTTCCATCAAAAAAAGGTGGTCAGCTTGAAGAATGTCCCTCGAGAGTTTAGAGAGAGTGGTTAGACATTGCTCTAGATTAAGAAATCTAAAAAAAAAAATAATAATAAATGAGCACATTTCTCTAATACTATTTGAAAGCTCAAGAATAGCTAACCAATAGTGGGGTGAATTGGTTGTTAAAAAACTTTTTCAAAAATAATCACAATATTAAACAAATAGCAAATACAAAATAGGATAACACAAATAAGAAAGTAATAAGTAAAAGGGAAGAGAATGTGCAGACAATGTAATTATGGAGGTTCGATCCAATCAACGATCTACGTCTCCTGTTACCAAGCTCTACATTATGAGCAAGGCCTTTTTCACTATTGTTGATTGACTTGTGGTGCAATCCAACCCTTGCAACACTTTCGGTAACTTACAACTAAGGAGCATCGATCCTTTTACAACATTGAAATTTTCGGGACTTCAACACAACCCACAATGAAACAAAAAAGGGACATTACAAGTAAAATCTTTTCTCTTAATAAATGATAAGATTACAATTAACTATCAAGAGAAAAGTAGGCTAACACTTCAATAAATAGCAATGAGTATAACTCAAGTGTTAGTTGTTGAAAACTTTAATGAGATAAAAGATTTTCACAAATTTGATCACTCAAAAACTCTTTCAAGAAATAAATATTTTGATATTTTAAAGATTTAAAACAAAGTATTTGGGATCAATAAAAGCCTTACTTAAATTTTCAAAGAAGGTTATTACTTTTATGGATTTTATTTTTTATATTCTTAATAGACGACTCAGTATCAATAATATAAATGCTATTTCGTAATACACCAAAACCATAAAAGACCTCATCTTGATAAAACCAATAACGATGGTTCTTAACATTAATTGAAAAACCATTCATGTCCAAACATAAAATAGAAATAATGGTTTTAGTAATGGCGGGAACAAAATAGATATTTTCTAATTCTAATACTAAGCTTGAAGGCTATCGTAAGAAAGTATATTCCTACAACTAATGCAGCAACTCTTGCTCCATTTCTCACGCATATGTTAACTTTTCTTTTCTGCAGTGGTTTACTTTTCTTTAGTTCCCTCATATTTATACAACTATGAGATTCACATCTGATATCTAATACTCAAGAAGCTAATGAAGTAGACATATCGACCTCGATAACAAGTATACCTGAAGATGAAGCTTTAGAAGACTTCTTTCCCTTCAAACCTTTTTTTTTTTTTTTTTTTTTTTAGTTCCTAGTAAATAACGATATTCAAAAACTGTTACTGCTCTGGTAAATACCAGTAAAGAACAAAAATGAATGATGATTCACACCCATATGACAGAATTCAACTGCAAATTCAATCAATAACATTTCTCCTCCTCGCAAAGCAATAGTCATCATAGTAACATAGCTCCATTGGCATCGTCCCTACAGACCTTGAGCCCGGTATTTGGAGATTCAAAATGCAAATTCCAGAAACCCCAAAGAGGACAGAATAAAAAGAAAGGTTTAAAAACTAACAAGTACGAAATATGGCTGAGGCAAATCTAAGAATCAGCAATTGTAACCTCAACCTCTACACCAGGTTCAATTGTGATTGAGGTGATTTGCTTAACCACCTGGGGAACTGAATAGGTCAATCACAAGCTTGTGAACACGAAGCTCAAACCTATCCCATGTATTGGTTCCTTCACCACAAGGGGATTTCCATGTGGTAATATGAAGAACCTTGGTGGGCATCCGGACTGGTCCCTTGACCCTGAGCATCTTGTCCTTCGCACCGCGAACCAAATCCGCACACACTTTTTCAAGATTCTTCACGTTTTTGGAAGAGAGCGTGATACGGATCTTGTGAATCTGCTCTTGTGGCTCCTCCAACCCTGGTTTCGTCGGCTTCATCGCTGCGTACGCCATCCTTTTCCCTTCAAACTTGTGAGGTAAGCCTTGCAATGTAACGCCTCGAGCTCCCGGGAACTCGTGACATTACAAAGACATTAAATTTATAAAATTCTACCTAAATAGCTCATAATATATGGCAGCTTAACTTTTAGTAAAAACATTAAGGCTCCGGAGAACTTGTTACAAAATTTAAGAAAATTTTTGTTCGGAAAGTTTTGACTTCAGATTGTACGACTTTCTGAAATAAATCTCGTTCGACAAATAAATGAAGTCCAAATTTTACAAAAAATTAACTGTAGATATCTTACACATGGGGGAATTACCGGTTAAAGTTTTGTAGATAAATTCCATCAATAGTTTGGTCAAAATTTCTTTCTAAGCCGGAGAAATCTGTTCCCGGGTACAATCTGACAGCTCTTGGGAAAATATTCATAACTTGAGTTTTATAAATCTAAAATTCATGATTTCAAATTCGAGGGATAGATAAACTCATAAGGCTATCTTTTACAACTAGAATAACCTCAGAATTCCATGTATTTTGGTCTGGGTGAATTTTTAAACTTAGAGGTCGAAACTGGAAGCACAAACGAACATAAAAAAAAAAATGTGTCTCAAAACATGAATTCGATCAACAATCTCAGGGGCACCAATGAATATTAAACATAAAAGTGGCAAATCTAAAACATAAAAATAAATTTCTCTAAAAATAAAACATGCCATTCATGCCAAACCACCGCTGGATCTCCGATTACTCTAAAAAGGATTAAATAGGAGTGAGCATCTAAAAATAATACTCAGAAGACACACGTGCTACATGAACTTAATATTCGTATATTTAATCATACATTCATACATGTAGCCTTCATAAATAAGTAAATCGATTATCAAACGATCTACCTAAGGTTCTGATGAGTCTCTGCGACCATCAGTTTAAAATATATACTTAAGATTCTGATGAGCCTCTGCAGCCATCAGTTTAAACATATATAAGCCTTTCTTTCATCAAAATTTAAGGGAAATCTTTAAAGGCACTTTATATATTTCATGCAAATATAACAAATAGCATGCTTGGTTGAAAATTTAAATTCATGTAACGACAAATTCGCGTAGGGATCCTACCTTAGTTCGAAGTGATAAGATAGTGTTGATGTCGAACGGATTTCCTCTCCAAATCTCAAATGTGAAACTATTTCCCCTTCTTTATTTTTTATTTTATTTATTATTATTATTTTTTGGGGTTCTGCCGTACATGCTTGTATATGTATCTAGTAGGCTTGGTATCCTAATGTAATTGAAATTCCTACAAAAACAAGAGTCTAAAAGGGTAGACTTTTATTTCCAAGCAACAACATCCGGATATGTGTTAGTTATACCCCCTTTTTTTGTCAACTAGTGTAACAGTTCACGGAAGTCCTAGCTGAAAAATGGTCATTTGAGGTAACTTGGACTCTAAGTAGTATAAATGGATAATTGAGAATACCAACTCAACTTATATTCCATTAAAATTCAAAAGTCAAAATCCAATTACCTAGTAGTTCACGTGGCCAAAAATGTTAATTGCTTAATTATCAATGATTAAAATATAACTTTCTTTGCACTACAATAACATGGACCTAGCTTATCCAAAATAACTTTTTCCCTTGCACAAAATTTTCCTTTTATTACGAGCTTCGAAACAAGCCCAATATCGATATCGAAAAATACTTGATTATTTGACGAAAAGTTAAAATTTTGACACAGACTTATTTTTAAATTTGTCCCTTGGTATCTCAACTGACGAAACATATCAACATGAAATAGATGAAAATTTATTTTGGGTTGCTACATGCAGTACCTCCTCCAATGACCTTTTACTCCACATTGATAGCACTGGTAATCAGAGTTGGTATTGTCCTTGTTTGCTTTGACTATCTTGTTATTGTTCTTAGCCTTCTTAGTTGTTTTCTTAAAACTTCCTTTACTCTTCCTCTTAGTGCCCTTGGAGGATTGAATGGCTAAGACGTGCCTAGTACTAGCTTTGACACTGGGCTCAACAATTTTAAGCATATTCAACAACTCAAGAAGTGTGCATTCGATCTTATTCATGTTAAAGTTCATGATGAATTGTGATTAACTCTCTGACAGAGATTGCAGAACCAAGTCAATACTTAGTCTATAGTCCATTATGAAACCCAATTGAGCCAACTTCTCAATAAAGCCAATCATTTTCAACACATGAGCACTGACTGAAGAACCTTTTGCCATTTTTCACCACTATAGTTGCTTGGAAGTCTCATATCTTTCTACACGTGATTGTTTATCATACAACTCCTTGAAATGAAAAATCATAACATAAGCATCTGTATCCTCATGTTGTTTTTGCAACTCAGGTGAGCAGCTGTGTTTGTTGTAAGCAGCCACCTCTTTCTCAATTGAGTTTTTAGTAGGTATCCTTGGAAAGGGCTGCTCAAGGACATATCCAATTTTTTCATACTTGAGAACAATTCTCAAATTGCGTTGCCAATCGAGAAAATTTAGCCCTATTAGTTTGTTAGCATCAAGTATAGCTCTCAAATTCATATGATGACTCATAATTCAAAAACTGTAAATGATAAAAAGTAAAGTATTAATATATATAATAATGCATTGTACAAATTTAATATGGACTTTAACTAAATGCGATCCTAGTGTTCAAAATAAATTTATGACCTTCATACATAAATTAATAAATCTATATTTGATTCTCTTTGGGTTGGGATCCCATCTGTTATATTAAGACTTTGAGTGTACTCAACAATCCTTAATAAAACATTTGGGTAGATACTATTATAAATTGTATCTCGATGTAACTCTCAGATCATTAAACTGACAATTCTTTGTCTTCACACATTTTATGCGTTAGCTTACCATGCCTTTAGAATTTATTTCCTTGAGTGTACTTAACAAAAAATAAATTTTAGTTAAGTCGAAACTTATCATTCAGAAATATCAAATATTTCATAGTGTCAAACATATCCCTATATAATATAGGTTGTAGCTGGACTAATTGAAGATGCAAGAAGAGGAGGAAAACCCATGGAGATGGCACATTGATACTGTTTCAATGTAATATGCCCAGGAATTGACCAACTAGTATTTCTTTTCGGCTCGAGAAGACTAAATAAAATTGGACTCCCAGGCCCACAACAACAACAACAACAACAATAACAACAACAACAACAACAATAATAATAGACTCGCAGGTTTAAATCAAATCATGAGCTTGCAGGCCCATAAAATGATAAGAATAAATTTAACCATTCAACACATCCACATGGTCGAATCCATAATCATCCATTAAATAGGCATTCATCATATAAATGTTCTCCTATATAATATATAATATTATATGCAGACATGTTTCAAGAATCTAGCAATTATAGTCGTCTAAACTCATCTAGATAAACATATTAAAATAATTAAACAATTAACTACTCATATTAATCAATTAATTTAATTTAATTAGTGGATGTATTTAATTAAAAAATCAAATTTTAATTAAATACTAAATTAGATTCTAACTCTAATTCAACAATAACTAGGTGAAACTTCAACATGAAATAGATGAAAATTTATTTTAGGTTGCTACATGCAGTACCTCCTCCAATGACCTTATACTCCACATTGATAGCACTGGTAATCAGAGTTGGTATTGTTCTTGTTTGCTTTGACTATCTTGTTATTGTTCTTAGCCTTCTTAGTTGTTTTCTTAAAACTTCCTTTACTCTTCCTCTTAGTGCCCTTGGAGGATTGAATGGCTAAGACGTGCCTAGTACTAGCTTTGACACTGGGCTCAACAATTTTAAGCATATTCAACAACTCAAGAAGTGTGCATTCGATCTTATTCATGTTAAAGTTCATGATGAATTGTGATTAACTCTCTGACAGAGATTGCAGAACCAAGTCAATACTTAGTCTATAGTCCATTATGAAACCCAATTGAGCCAACTTCTCAATAAAGCCAATCATTTTCAACACATGAGCACTGACTGAAGAACCTTTTGCCATTTTTCACCACTATAGTTGCTTGGAAGTCTCATATCTTTCTACACGTGATTGTTTATCATACAACTCCTTGAAATGAAAAATCATAACATAAGCATCTGTATCCTCATGTTGTTTTTGCAACTCAGGTGAGCAGCTGTGTTTGTTGTAAGCAGCCACCTCTTTCTCAATTGAGTTTTTAGTAGGTATCCTTGGAAAGGGCTGCTCAAGGACATATCCAATTTTTTCATACTTGAGAACAATTCTCAAATTGCGTTGCCAATCGAGAAAATTTAGCCCTATTAGTTTGTTAGCATCAAGTATAGCTCTCAAATTCATATGATGACTCATAATTCAAAAACTGTAAATGATAAAAAGTAAAGTATTAATATATATAATAATGCATTGTACAAATTTAATATGGACTTTAACTAAATGCGATCCTAGTGTTCAAAATAAATTTATGACCTTCATACATAAATTAATAAATCTATATTTGATTCTCTTTGGGTTGGGATCCCATCTGTTATATTAAGACTTTGAGTGTACTCAACAATCCTTAATAAAACATTTGGGTAGATACTATTATAAATTGTATCTCGATGTAACTCTCAGATCATTAAACTGACAATTCTTTGTCTTCACACATTTTATGCGTTAGCTTACCATGCCTTTAGAATTTATTTCCTTGAGTGTACTTAACAAAAAATAAATTTTAGTTAAGTCGAAACTTATCATTCAGAAATATCAAATATTTCATAGTGTCAAACATATCCCTATATAATATAGGTTGTAGCTGGACTAATTGAAGATGCAAGAAGAGGAGGAAAACCCATGGAGATGGCACATTGATACTGTTTCAATGTAATATGCCCAGGAATGATATCTCTACCAATTATGCTTCAGGCTAAGCCACCGACGTCCAATTTAATATAGAGGACAATTTTCTACCAGAATTTGAACTGCAACACAGGCCTAGAAGGTCCAGAGTGTGTTTGACAAAATCAACCTAGCACTGTTTCAATGTAATATGCCCAGGAATTGACCAACTAGTATTTCTTTTCGGCTCGAGAAGACTAAATAAAATTGGACTCCCAGCCCACAACAACAACAACAACAACAATAACAATAACAACAACAACAACAACAATAATAATAGACTCTCAGGTTTAAATCAAATCATGAGCTTGCAGGCCCATAAAATGATAAGAATAAATTTAACCATTCAACACATCCACATGGTCGAATCCATAATCATCCATTAAATAGGCATTCATCATATAAATGTTCTCCTATATAATATATAATATTATATGCAGACATGTTTCAAGAATCTAGCAATTATAGTCGTCTAAACTCATCTAGATAAACAGATTAAAATAATTAAACAATTAACTACTCATATTAATCAATTAATTTAATTTAATTAGTGGATGTATTTAATTAAAAAATCAAATTTTAATTAAATACTAAATTAGATTCTAACTCTAATTCAACAATAACTAGGTGAAACTATTTAATTAAAATCAAATTCGAATTAAGTATCAAATCGGAGTCCAACTCTAATTCCTTAAAATTTTAGGGCAGGATAATGTAATTAAAATAAAATTTAGAGTCTAACTCTAATTCCAAGAATATATTAAGGGGAGATAATTTAATTAAAATTGTTATACCCCGCCACACGTGGTTCCATCTGGCCGACCCAAAATATAGCTGTCGGGCCATTCGAACCGAAGCACTTTGCATAATGGCCGAAGGCCTAAAAGCCAAGTTGCTTTGCAACTTGGCCGAGGCTAATGCCTCAACAAGAGCTTAGGACCATATAAGCCGAAGCTTGCTTTGCCGAGGCTTCTACCTCTAAAACATCTTCCATTATCACTTTTCCAAGAGATTTTCTCCTGCATAGAAATCTTATTTGAATGATTGGTGAGATATTTGTCATGAGTATAAATGTTAAGTATTGTCAACAAAGTGGCGGCACTACTTGCGTAATAAATATATAGCAGGTTAGCAAGTCAAAGAATGATGCCTAGGATTGGATGTTTAAAGTAAAGAGATGAGGCCACGTATATGCTTATCCAAAGGCCACCATTTCATTTGTACCACTGTAAATACTCCCTCATGTAACCCTATTGAAATTAATGCAACTTTGAATACAAAACACTGCTCTTCACTTTCTCACTTGGTAATTGTACTTACTTCATGTTAAGAATCTGCTCATATGTCTTGTCTTCTGGAGAGTTTTTGTCGGTTGTTTTGTCCTAATGTGTTGGAATTTACTTACATGTACAGGAGTGGGTCCAACATCTGTTGTCCACATGGCTTTAATCGTAAATGAGGTTAACAGATTGACGCCGTCTATAAGAAACCATACTATAACCATGAACAATCTCGTGGCAAAAGCTTGTTGAAAAAGTGCTTGGCCATTCCCCTTAAAAAAGGATTTGTTCTTGAAAAAGAATAAGAGAAAGCCCCATAATTTGGACAAATTCAAGTTTGGATTAAGGGATAATGATTCTGATGAGGATGTACCCCGCAAAAGGATGAGGAAAAACACTGGTGTAGCCCTTCAAGCTACTGCGCTACATGCAATAGGTCATCGATGACCCCAACATCATCATAGATGTGGAAGGATGCGATGACTGCTCAACTCACTAGGGAAATAGCTACTATAACTGCCAATATGAGGAACATCACAAAACCAAACTTAGCCATGCAAGAATTTCTTATGCAAATACAGGGCAGAAAGGTCGGCCAATCCCTATCTACACACCTTAAGAACAATATCAGTAGGAAGATGAGATACAGAGCCAGCGATCCACATCTTCTAGGCATGGCAAGGGATCCAGTCCCATTGAAAGGGAAGTGGAGTTGATATCTCTACCAATTATGCTTCAGGCTAAGCCACCGACGTCCAATTTAATATAGAGGACAATTTTCTACCAGAATTTGAACTGCAACACAGGCCTAGAAGGTCCAGAGTGTGTTTGACAAAATCAACCTAGCCGAAAGAGGAAAGGCAAGAAAATTTCCCCCGTGTTGCTCCGCCTCGAAATAGGAGGGAAGAGAAAGCTAGGAACCATGTAGGCCCTTCTCATCCACCACCTAGATGAACCCCAACAATATTGTGTTTAGATGACAACGATGTGAATCTACACTTTTCAAGAGAATTGAGAAATGACTTACTGCCAAGCCACTATGTGATGCCAAAAATACCAAAGTATGATAGGAGAGGCGACCCAACCAAACATTTGAACACTTACAAAATCCACATGAGCCTACAAGGTGAACTCTAGCAGTAATGTGTAGAGCATTCTACTTGACTCTTAGTGGAATGGTCGAAATTTAGTATAGTAGGCTACCTTCTGGGAATATAAGAAGTTGACCTAAGTTCAAGACCACCTTTTTGAAAAAGTTTGTAGTGAGCAAACAAGGAGAGACCCCTATCTAGCACCTCTAAAACATAAAGCTACAACTTGGCAAATCTTTGAAAAGCTTCTTGGCACGTTTTACTGATGAGATGACATATTGTGAAAGTTATTGATCATGAGGCCTTATCAGCATTGCGAAGAAGCCTGAACAAGAATACTTTATTCTGGAGAGATGTACAAAATTAGGACCCCACTACTTATCAAAGAAGAGTTAATTAATCACAGAATTAGGGCCAACGGGGGCCTCTTGCCTTAACAAAGGTAGTGCGAGAGAGAACCGACCTCCCACTTGAAGGATAATCAAATGAACTAGGCTGGTAACAAGAATTCAGGACCAACACTCCCTACAACCACCTTATATGTGGTGCCTAAATTTTCTTATGAGGATGTTACCTAAGGAATGAATGCACAATAGGCTAGAAATCTATAGTAAGCCTCCTATAGAGGAATAGGCTGAGGGCTAGGTTTTGGACATAGTCCTAGGCTTAATCCTCTTGAATATTGTACATATCTACGATAGACTATAGAGATATCATCTACACCCCAGCGGGCAAGTCCCCAAAATGAACGAATGAATAGTTTGAGTAGCCCCTACCTAGTACATCCAGTGGCATAGGCGTGAAGAGGCCATCCCACCATTGAGATATATCCTTCGTTGATGAAGGGAGCGAAATGTTAAGAGGCCTATAGAGGGGCAGAGATTGTGTAGGGACTATCAAGCTCAACCCAAAGATGCCCATCTATGAAATAGATAACGTATTTGGAGGCCTCTATATTGGCGGTGAGACATGAAACACCCAACGGAACTATGCTATAGAAGCTAAGCACCCCCATGATAAGCTATATAGTAGATGGTAATTCCATAAGAAATCAAGCACCACCCATCGTGTTTACTCAAGAAGATACAAAAGGAGTCAACTTCCTGAGGTATGATGCCCTTGTTGTAAGGGCTGTGGTGGCCCGAAATGAACTCAAGCAAATGTGAGTGGATAATGGCAGTTAATATTCTTTTTGGATCCACATATGATAAGATGTTTTGGATCATGAGCTAAATCCTACCACCACTTCCTTGTATGGATTTACCAGAGATAGCATTACTCTGAGGGAAAGGATCACACTTGTAGTGAAAATGGGAGAATCACCTCTAACTACCTTGAACTTCATGGATTTTTTATAGTTAACAGCAGGTTAGCTTGTCATGGGGTGTTGGGAAGACTGGCTTTGAAAGACTTGGGAGCCGTCATCTCTATCCACATTTATGCATAAAATTCCTGACTGAATATGGGGTGGCAACTATAAGGATTGACTAGAGAGGAGCATGGAAGTGCTACCTAAGTTCAATAAGAAAGGTTGAACCCCGGGACGTCAACATTATAATAGTTGACATGGATATAATGGACGTCCTAGATGAACTATGTCATGAATATGAGGACGTCGAAATGATTGACGCTTCTGAGAAAGCGTTCATACTTGATGAAATTGACCCCTACATGACTGAACTCGAGCCCCAGACAGCTCCAGTGGAGGAGCTGAAGAGTTTTTTAGTGGGCCTCTGGGATCTCGCCAAGATACTGAAGGTGGGAAAAGGCCTTTCAACAGAAATCAAAGAAAAACTCAATGACTTCCTAAGTAGGAAGTTCGACGTCTTTGCATGGAGGCGCGAAGACGTGATGGGCATTGATCCTAAGGTCAGCTGCCACCATCTTAAAATTGACCCTAAAACTGTCCCGCACAGGCAGAAAAGAAGAGTCCTCAACTAGTAAAGATACAAGGCCCAAAAGGAGGAATTGAAAAGGTTGATCAAGAATGGTTTCATCAGAAAGGCCATCTACCCGAAGTGGGTCTCTAACTCGGTACAGGTAAAGAAGTACAAAGGAAAGTGGATGGTATGTATGTAAGTGTTATGCCCTAGATTCAATCTATTTAGGTTGTAAACACTTTTAATATATTTAATGCATTTATTTTTGGCAAGATCTATTATTTATTAAAATTAATAATCTGATAAATAATATTAAATAATAGAGTCCGAAAATTCAAGTTTAAGTGATTTGTTAATCACAAGGAGTGGTGATTGTGAGATGCAAATTACATATGATTGGATCTTGAATAATCCATGGTCGTAAGAAATATTGAGATACGAATATCGTTATTACGGATAGACTATCACGTGTGACATTTCTTACTTGTAAAGTGATGATAAGAGTGTAAAATACCATATTTTTCCCTCTTAATTATTGCATTCATGTGATTATATTATGCCAAAATACACTCATTACTCTTATGTTTTGATTTATGTTGCATTTTGGTGAAAATGGTGAAATTTGGAAGAAACAAATGAAAAAGGACCAAAGCGAGAAAAAGTGAAAGTTTAGAGACCAAGTTGCAAATAATTCATATATGAGACGGGTGATGGAATGATGATTTGAGAAACTTAGGAGTCCATTGGTGCAATTAGAAGTCAAAAGAAGTTAAATATGCCTATAATATTAAAAAAATCAAATTCCAACCGGATATAAGGATTTTCAGATTTTGAGCCGAAAATTGAGATCAACGTTTGACCTAGTAATTTCCGAATTTGGAAAGAGCTATTTCCATCAAGATTGTAGTACTTTGAGTTAGCTTTCTAATGAAACTTGAATCACTTCAATCGGATATTGAGAGAGGAAGTTATGACCAAAATACTGAAAGTAGTCGCACAGAAAATTCTGGTCAAAAATTTACTTTCCTTATTCAGTTCAACCTCTTGTGGAAAAGCGTTTTGCACACGGTTTTAAGCCCAAAAATGTCCCAGAACGCCTCCATTTCAGCCTCATACATTTTTCTCTCATCCTAGGCACAAGAAACTCCATGAAGAACTAAAATCTTTGGAGAAGCCAAAAAGGATCTCGATCGGATTTGGTGATTTCAATATCTTTTCTTTCATATAATGTGATTTTTATTGTCGAATAACTCTGGGATTTAGATTTCTTCTTAATTATTATTATACTTTTGATGTTTGTTTAACTTTTATTAAATTGTTCATGGATTCAATTATGTTTCTTCCATTGAATGACTAAAATATTGGTTGAATTTAAATTTCAACTGAATTATTGACGTGATTTGATTACTGCTCTATGCTTAAGGTATATTGTTGCTTCTTGAATCTTGTTTCAATAAATAAATGCGGAATATGTTGTTAGGAATCTTAAATTCCAGGACTGCAAGTGAAATTAAATAAATATAGGTTTCCCTTTTTGAATTGGTAATTGTAATTGATTCAATTCTTATTAGATTTTTCATAGAATTAGCCACGCTCTTTCTATCGTTTGATCAAAATATTTATTGAGTTTCAATTTCATGTATGTCGTTGATGGATTATTTTCTTCCGTATGCTTGATGTATATGGACGCTTCTTAATCTGATTTCAATAGACTAAAGGAGGAATATGTTATGGGAACCTTGATTTTAGAGTAAAATGTATGAATGATTAATGTTGATTGATCCAATCCGAGAGAGTGAATTCCGGTGCTTCACTATTTTGAATATGGACATTTAAATCCCACTTCAAATTGAAAATTCACTTTACAAAATCATGAAAACCCCAGTTTGTTTGATCCTTCAAAAAATTTTCCATCTCCTTGTGGATACGACACCCCAAAGCTATACTACAATCACCGCATTATACTTTGGGCGTAATCAAATTTTGGCGCCGTTGCCGGGGAGACGGTACAAGTAATCAAGGGATCAACCGAAAAAGGGTGACATCGTTCCTTTCCCTTCATTTTTATTTGATTTAATTTTTTTTAGTGTTATTTTTATTTTGTTTTCACACATTTTTTGTGTGTGTTTGATGAGCAGGGATCGAGGTGATCAAGGGAGTTCTACCGGAGCACCTTATCCAGTGTTTGAATCTCGATATAACCCTTACTTTGCTATTACATCAATTGCCACGAACACCTCAACACATAACACTATGTCTGATAGTGAACACGATGATGCGCCTTATAGGACTTTGCATGATTATTTGCACCCAACACGCACATCCACACCATCATGCATAATGCTTCCGCCTAATATGCCATGTATGGAATTAAAATCGGGAATGATTCAACTTCTTCCCACTTTTCATGGACTTGACAGTAAAAATCCATACATGCATATCAGGGAATTTGGGGAGGTAGTTGCGACCTTCCACAATCAACATGGTACAACGAATGTAGTCACGTTAAAATTTTTTCCGTTTTCACTTAAAGAGAGAGTAAAGACCTGGCTATATTTGTTGAGACCACGTTCAATTGTTACATGGGCTAAAATGACGCAAGATTTTTTTAATAAATACTTTCTCCACCATAAGACTAGCGCCCTTAAGAAGCAAATCTCATCTTTTACCCAAAAGGATAGTGAGACCCTATATCAGGCCTGAGAGAGATTTAAAGAACTACAAGCCCTTTGTCCTCACCATGGTTATGAGAGCTCGCATATATTTAGTTACTTTTATGAGGGATTAGCACCTAGGGAATGTCAATTCGTAGAGATGATATGTAACGGTGATTTCCTGCAAAAGGATCCGGATGAGGCCATAGTGTATCTAGATGATCTTGGTGAGAAAGCTCATACTTGGACTGGACCTAGCCCTACTGATAGTACCAATAGGTCACGACCTACAGAAACCCCACTAGTATAGGTATCTATCAACTTAGGGAAGGAGATAGTCTTAAGGCCAAAGTGGAACCCCTCACTAAGGAACTTGAGACCTTGCGTGCTAAATGCTCTAAATCTGCACAACTTGTTTCCCATATTGAGTCTTCAGAGCCTTATTTTGTGTGTGGAGGGAGTGATCACCTACCACAAGATTGTATTACTTATGCTGAGATGATGGGACTTTATGAGAAACATTGTAATGCCTTAGGCATATATCAAAAGCCCCATACTCCCTACTCTGAAACCTATAATTCAGGGTGGCAAAGTCACCCCAATCTCAGCTGGAAATCTGAAAATCAGCAACCTGCCCAATCCAATAGAGCCTACACTACACCTCCATATCAAACCACATCCTCTAGAAACTCTTTGGAAGGCACCCTATATGCATTCATAGAGGCACAAAGTAAAACCAATCAGAAGTTTGAAACTATGATTACCCAAATTGTTGAGGAAAACAAGGAAATCAAAACTCATATGTCCAAATTAACCAATGCCTTAACTGTAGCTGAGTGGGGAAAATTTCCAGCACAAGCTCAACCAAACCTTAGGGGACAACATATGGCACAAACCTCGGGCTCAAGAGAAAACAACCTTAAGGAAGTTAATGCCATAACCACTCGGTCCGGTAAGGTTATTGAACCAACCTCCAAACCTAGGGAAGATAAAAAGGACCCTAGCAATTCAGAAGAGAGTACCCCTAGCGAGGAGGTAGTGAAAAATCCACCGCGAGTACCCTTTCCTCAAGCTCTTAAATCCACCTCGAAATCTATTGGTCAACATAGTGAAATCTTAGAGCACCTTAAACAAGTAAAGATCAATTTACCTCTTTTACATGTGATCTCCCAGGTTCCCACGTATGCTAAAGTCCTAAAAGACTTGTGCATTATGAAGAGAAAACACCATGTCAAGAAAACTACTTTCTTGACTGAGCATGTAAACATTGTAATTGAGCAAAGGATCCCTCCAAAGTATAACGACCCTGGTTGTCCTATCGTTTCTTGTGTTATTGGGAATCATGAGATTTCACAAGCCCTTCTTGACCTAGGGACTAGTGTCAGCATCATGCCTTACTCTATTTACTTGTCATTAGGCCTAGGAGAAATAAAACCTACATCCGTAAGTTTACAATTGGCTGATCGATCCACAATACGACCAAGGGGTGTAGTCGAGGATGTGCTAGTACAAATTGATAAATTTTGTTACCCCGTTGATTTCTTGGTTTTGGATTTAAAAGAAGATGTGAATGTTAACTCCAAGATTCCCATTATTCTAGGTGGACCTTTTCTTGCCACAACTAATGCTCTTATCAATTGTAGGAATGGTCTAATGAAACTATCATTTGGGAACATGACCCTGGACGTCAACATCTTTCACATCATGAAGCAACCTGAGGAAGATGATGAGTGTCATCAACTATACATGATTGATGCACTCATTGAGGAGGAAGCACACGCGCTTATGTCCTCGACCCTTTAAATTCTTTCCTTTTAAATTCTAAAATTCTTGCAGGGTATGATAATGGGGAATATACTGACATTTGTGCTGCTTTTGATGATTTTCAGGATTATGGGACACCACCAGTGACCACTTCCAATGAGTTTGGTGAAATGCGAAGAAGGTTGACAACGCCCTGGCTGAATGCGGGCTAAAGAAACAAATATTGGGTCGAGCCAACGAAAATAAACAAAGGCGCTGCTTGGGAGGCAACCCAAGGGGAGTTCATTCCTTTCTCTTTCTTTCTATTTTTATTTTTGCATTTTTAGGTTTTTTTCGTTCCATGCATTCATCACTAATTGAGAACTTTTAGGCTTCTAACACTTCAAGTTTATGTGATTAACTTCGACATTAAGGTGATATCTTTCTTTACCTTTATTTGGTGGACATGTTTGTTGCATTGAGGACAATGCAACGTTTAGTTGGGGGGGGGGAGTGTATTTGGAATTTTGTTGTGAATTGCATACTTTCATGGAAATTTGGTCTTAATTTCTAAATTTTTTTTAAGTCCCTAATTCGCTATTATGTCACTAGGAATTAATATTGTTTATGAAAGTTTGGATATTAAGACATTTGCTGAATCCTTTTGCACACATAAGCTTTGTGGTAAGATGGAAGTGTGACACTTGTAGCTAGAGGAGTCTCTCGTTGAAGTTTTCTTATGTGAGAATTGGTGAGGATTGAGAGCCACAATATACTAAAAATGTAATAAGCGTTCATTGATTGTGTGAATTGGGAACTTCTTTTGAGAATAACATTACACGGTATGTGGTATGATGGTTGATTATACTTGGGAAATGATTTGAGCCTTCAGACTAGTTCTTTTTCATAATTATAACCCCCTAGTAGCCACTTTGAGCCAAGACACATATGTAACCATTTCTTTTCATGCGCTTATGTTATCCATACCTTCTTTCATTGGATTGAAGTCTATAAATAGTCATTTTCCTACCTTTATACTTCCAAGTGTAGAGTAGGTGTTAAATGTCCATTTGAGAAGAAAAGTAATGAGGAAAGTGATAAGAGATGATAAGTACTCGGGTGAGGTGGAAAAAAAAACACAAAAGGAAAGGGAATTTCAAAAAAAAAAAAAAAAGAAAAGAAAAGAAAAAAAAGAAATGAAATGAAAAAAAGGGGTGGATTGTCATTGGGATTTGAAAGGTTGAGGAATACGTTGATGTAAAGAATTGATATGTTGATATACTTGTTGAGATGCCTAGCTAAATACTTGGAAGTCCTTAAATTCTTTTCGCCCTACTTTTCAGATAACCTAACTTAACCCTTTTAACACCCTTTACATTGGCTGTTTTGATCTCAAGTAGGTTTGTGGTAAGAAGGTGATGGACTCTCATTTGAAAGTATGCCTATCATGTGATGAATGTTTGCTTCTTGCTTGTTCATAAATATTTAAGTCTCCATGTTCTGAGTGTGCATCTTTCCCAGCTCCATAGAGAGAAACCCCGCACTAAATACTTTAATACCCGTAGTTATGGGGCAGGACCTTTAGCTAGAGACACACTCGATGTTGCATGTGTTAGGGTTGCGGTAAGATGGTTATGGCTAGATACACACTCACACATTTAGCAAATGTTTTTGATATCTTGATAATCATAACATTGTTAATTTCTTGTGGTGTTGAATTTGAAAAGATAATGAAATGCAGTTGAATTAGAACTCAACAACTTCACTTGTAATTTGGATCAGTCACCCATTTGTTTTGTTTTGCATTGAATTGCTAGGGACTAGCAATAAGCAAGTTGGGGGGGGGGATATGATAAGAGTGTAAAATACAATATTTTTCCCTCTTAATTATTGCATTCATGTGATTATATTATGCCAAAATGCACTCATTACTCTTATGTTTTGGTTTAGGTTGCATTTTGGTGAAAATGGTGAAATTTGGAAGAAACAAATGAAAAAAGGACCAAAGCGAGAAAAAGTGAAAGTTCAGGGACCAAGTTAAAAATAATTCATATACGATACGGGCGATGGAATGATGATTTGAGAAATTTAGGAGTCCATTGGTGCAATTAGAAGTCAAAAGAAGTTAAATATGCCTATAATATTTTCACAAATCAAATTCAAACGGGATATAAGGATTTTCAGATTTTGAGCCGAAGATTGAGATCAATGTTTGACCTAGTAAACGTCCGAATTTGGAAAGATCTATTTCTATCAAGATTGTAGTACTTTGAGTTATCTTTCTAATGAAACTTGAATCACCTCAATTAGACATCGAGAGAGGAAGTTATGACCAAAATACTGAAAGCAGTCTCACAGAAAATTCTGGCCAAAAATTTACTTTCCTTATTCGGTTTAACCTCTCGTGGAAACGCGTTTTGCACACGGTTTTAAGCCCAAAAACGTCCCAGAACGCCTCCATTCAGCCTCATACACTTTTCTTTCATCCTTGGCACAAGAAACTCCATGAAGAACTAAAATCTTTGGTGAAGCCAAGAAGGATCTCGATCGGATTTGGTGATTTCAATATCTTTTCTTTCATGTAATGTGATCTTTATGTCGAATAACACTGGGATTTAGATTTCTTCTTTATTATTATTATACTTTTGATGTTTGTTTAACTTTTATTAAATTGGTCATTTATGTTTTTTCCATTGAATGACTAAAATATTGGTTGAATTTAAATTTCAAATGAATTATTGACGTGATTTGATTACTGATCTATGCTTAAGGTATATTGTTACTTCTTGAATCTTGTTTTAATAAATAAGTGCGGAATATGTTGTTAGGAATTTTAAATTCTAGGATTGCAAGTGAAATTAAATAAATATAAGTTTCCCTTTTTGAATTTGTAATTCAAATTGGTTCAATTCTTATTAGATTTTTCATAGAATTAGCCACGCTCTTTCTATCATTTGATCGAAATATTTATTGAGCTTCAATTTCATGTATGTCGTTGATGGATTATTTACATCCGTATGCTTGATGTATATGGACGCTTCTTAATCTGATTTCAATAGACTAAAGTACGAATATGTTATAGGAATCTTGATTTTAGAGTAAAATGTATGAATGATTAATGTTGATTGATCCAATCCGAGAGAGTGAATTCCGGTGCTTCACTATTTTGAATATTGATATTTAAATCCCACTTCAAATTGAAAACTCACTTTACAAAATCACGAAAACCCTAGTTTGTTTGATTCTTTAAACAATTTTCCATCTCCTTGTGGATACAACACCCCAAAGCTATACTACAATCACCGCGTTATACTTTGGGCGTAATCAAGTGAGTAGCTGATCTCACAAGCTAAAGTATGGTGACACTTAAATGCATGCTTGGATGTTTTGTTATAGAATGAAACATTGGAGACCTGCTAAGAGATTTCACGTAGATAACTATCCGAGTGTCAGTGGTTAATCTCTAACGTTCGTTAGTGGAATTGATCATTTGACTTGAAGTCGTCATAGTACCTTGTATGAGGACAGTCATGCTTTGACGGTGTTGGATGTTGCTCTGCCAAAGGGCCCACTAATAAGGCATCAATCGTGTATGTTAGAAACCATATAAAGGTTGTGAATGACCAATAGATGATTCATCACCCTTGGATAATAAGAGGTTGTTATCTGTATAGCGTTCAATTAAGTCGATAATGAAATTCTTAGCCAATGTATACTCATAAGTCGAAAAGGAGTTTTCGACTCATGTTGATTTAATAGTAGAATGAAAGATATGATCGATAATCGAGATTGACACACTTTCATATCTCATAATTGATTGGGTCATATTAATGAAGGGACTATAGTTTCATGGTAAATGAACAAGTTTAGTTTTGTCATACCACGCAATATTTTCTGTTACATGTGTTGCTCTGATACATTGCTAGATGTCAATTTGGGATATCAAGGTGAATTGGTGATAAATTAAAAGAGTGTTTTAGTTTATCAATTTTGATTAAATCAAAATAATATTTCACATCGTTAGGCATCATGATCGGGAACCTGATAGGTCACACACAAAAGAGAATTGGAAGATTGTAATTTATCAATTAATTGATTTAACAATCGTTGGATAAATTAATTAATTGGGTTGGTTATTTATAGGCCCAAATTAATTAATTAGATTAATTAATTTACGGACGAAATTTAATTAAATGGATTAACTAAATATTTGACCGGGTCATGCCTAGCCCATTTGGGCTTATACAAATACATGGCTAGGGTTTTCAATCCTTAGAGATTTCTCATAATTCTTGCTAGCACAAGAGGAGAAAACCCTGGTAGCTGCAATCTGTTCTCTGTGTGAAATTTATTGGAGACTGGACATTTGGACAGCTGTGGGAGACAAATCTAAGTTGCTAGAACAAAGATAACGCAAAGGAGTTTGCAGATCTAAGAAAATGTACAACTTTTATCACAATTCTTATCTAAATACAAAGATGAATCCTGATGGGAATTGAAATTATTTTTATTTCCGCTGCACATGTTTAAGTAAATTCCTAACAATGTATTGACTTTACCAACCTTTATAAGTCATTTCCCAAAGATAGTCTTCTGCTACCTAGGATCGATCAACTAGTAGACTCCATCGCTGGCAATAAGTTGTTGAACTTCAGTGATGCCTACTTAGGCTATAACTAAATTCTCATGGACCCGGTTGATGAGGAAAGCACTTCTTTCGTCACAGATAGAGGCCTTTATTGCTAAAAAATGATGTCCTTTGGTATGAAAAATGCCAAGGCTACCTATCAAAGGCTAGCCAATAGAATGTTTTCCGACTTTATTGGTAAGACAATGGAAGTCTATATGGATGACATGCTCATTAAAAAATTGAAGGCAGATGACCATGTAGCTTACCTAAGTGAAGCTTTTCAAAATTTTTGAATGTATAGGATGAGGCTCAATCTCCTCAAATGTGCATTCGATGTGGCATCCAAAAAGTTCTTAGGATATATGGTTAACCAAAGAGGAATTGAGGCTAATCCTGAGAAAATCTGTGCTCTAATTGAAATGTGGTTTCTACAAAAGTCGAAAGACGTCCAAAGTTTAACCGGCTAAGTGGTTGCATTAAGTCGCTCTATCTTGAAGGCCATAGACAAATGCCCCCTATTCTTTAAAGGTTTGAAGAGGAAAAAGAAGTTTTGATGGACGGAGGAGTGTAAAGAGGCCTTCTAAGGCCTGAAAAGGCACCTTGGACTAGCCTTTCTCCTCTCGAAACCTAAGCTTGTAGAAGTCCTATAATTGTACTTGATTGTCTCCAATGAGGCCACTAGTGCAATCCTTATCAAAGAGAAGAATACAACCTTATTACCCATTACTACCTTAGCAAGGCACTTCTAGCGCTCGAGACTCGCTATCCTAACAAGGAAAATCTAGCCTTAGCCTTGATCAGAGCGTCTAGAAAATTGAGGCCCTATTTCCAAGCCCACACGATACATGTGGTAACAAACCTCTATCTTAGGAAAGTACTTCAGAAAGCTAAGGCCTCGGGATGATTATTGAAATGTGTAGTGGTACTAAATGAATTTGACATCATCTTCAAAACAATAGTAGCCATCAAAGGCCAAGCCTTAACTGATTTTAGGGTAGAATTTGCCAATGTTTTTGAGGTGGTAGAAGTAATGGAACCTATTGAGCCTCCTACGTGGAACTTGTTCGTGGATAGTTCGAGGGAGACTTGTGTTGGCACAAAAACTACTGAGGTAGGGATACTACTAGCCCACTATGAAAAAGGTTGCTTTTTAGTTTGCACGTAAATGCGACAAAAGCTAACGCTTCTCCCCTATTCAAAGACAACCTTCATAAGAACTAACTGTAGTATCTAGCCCTTGGCCATTTGCAAAGTGAGGCGTGGACCTCATAGGTCCCCTACTGAAAGGTAGAGGCAGTGCAAATTTTGTAATTATTGCTATGGACTATTTTACAAAATGGGTAGAAGCGAGCCTCTAGTCAAAATTACAAAAGTAAATACTTCAAAGTCCTTATGGAAGAATATTATATATCGGTTTAGAATTTTCTATTCAATCGTATCTAATAATGGAGGACAATTTGACAACAAAAAGACCAATGACCTATGTGACGAGCTAGAGATCAAGAGGCACTTTTCCACATCACATCATCCCCAAGCCAATAAACAAGTTGAAGCTGTGAACAAGACAATCAAGCATGTTCTAAAGAGAAAGCCAGATGTGTCCAAATGAGCATGGGTTTATGAACTACAAAAGGTATTGTGGACAATCCAAACCACTACCAAGACTCCCATGGGAGAAACTCTCTTTTTAATGGCCTATGGCACTGAGGCCATGAGCTTGACTGAGGTCGGGCTACCATCTTCCTGCCGTTTGTACTTCAGTGAAATAATGATTGATGAGCTCAAGAGGTTCAAGCTCGATTTCATTGACAAAAAGAGGGATGAATCCTATTTGAAGCTAGCTACGTATAAAGGAAGATGACCTGTACTACATTAAAAAGGATGTCCCTCTAGATAAATGACTTAGTGCTTCAGAGAGTATTCTTGTCCTCCCAGGAACCAGAGGTATGCACTTTGGGTCCTAACCAGGAAGGTCCATATCGAATCAATGAGAAAATTTGACCCGTCACTTACTAGATTGAAGACTTAGATGGGAAGGTACAACCCAATCCATGGACTATTGAGCACTTAAAGATGTATTACTAGTGAATGTACTATGTTGCTGAAAGATCTTTTCCAGCCCTCGTAAGAAATTTCGAATATGTATAAGAAGTTATTGTTTTTCTCAAAGTTGTCTAAAACAAAAAATATAAATTTTGTTCAAAGCATGGGTGCCTCAGAGGAGAAAATTAGATCCCAAAATGAGATCACCTCATTTGAACCCAAGGTGTACACCACACACCTCGCCTTGACAAAGCAATGTCAAGGGAGAAGCCTTTACATAGATGAACCATCTACCATGTAGAGAAGCGTGGGCACCTCGGAGGAGAGGATCAGATCCCAAAAGGAGATCACCTCATTTGAACTCAGAGATGTACACCACATGCCTCGCCTTAACAAAGCTAAACATCAAGGAAGAACCCTTTACATGGATGAGCCATCCACCATGTAGGGAAGCGTGGGGTCTCAAAGGAAATGATCAGATCATAAAAGGAGATAATTTATTTGAATTAGTGGCATACACCATATGCCTCGCCTTGAGAAAGCTGAACATCAATGGAGAAGCCTTTACATGGATGAGCCATCCACCATGTAGGGAAATGAGGGGTGTAAAGTCCCGAAAATTTACTTATTAGAAATAATTATTTCATATACTATGTTTTAAACTTGGAAAGTTGGGAGGACTAAAATAACATATATATATATATTAAATTTTATTTGGGTCAAATATTTAATTACTAATAGAGTAATGAAAAATATATCAATATTGGGCCCGTTGGATAGCTCGTAATTAATTACATATGTTAGGTTCGAGAAAAGTCGATTTGGATAAGTTAGACTCAAGATAATGAAGTTTATAGTCCTTTTCAAATATTGGTAATTGTTCATACTTATCTTGAATTTATAAATGGTGCCAATCACGTGTAGATTGAGTAGGGGTTAGGTAAAATGTTTTTTTTTTAAATTAAAAAAGGAAGAAGGGAAATAGTATATTATATTAGGTACCTTTGACCTAGTACTTGACATCTCATGATTTGGGCCACCAAAAGAGTGAATTATATTGTAGAATTAGGTAAACTACATGTCTGAGTATGAGAAATTTGGCAAGCACGTGTAAAATTTAAGGACAACCTATAAATTGAGCCAATTACATGGGAAAGAGAAAATGTGTGATTTTATGGTGATGCAAATATTATGGAAGTGAATACATAAATCAATATTTCAAGTTGGGAATAAGAAATAAAATAAAATTATAATACAGAGAGAATTTTTGTGAACGTGGATTTCTTGCTTGTCTTCCAACGATCCTTATCACCAATCAAGAAAGGATATCGAGGTACAGTGTTTTATGTCCCTTTTAATTATTTTTTTACATGTTGATGAATTTTGTACTCATGAAAGTTAGAGTTATGTTATGAAATGCTATGATATGAATTATATAGCCATTCCGGTGCAATGATATGATATGATATATTATGAGCTATTACCGGATTTTGAAGATATGAGACGGTATGATATTCTAATACACGTGTTTAAAATTATTAATCAGGATCGCACCATTAAAATTTTTATATCCTACTGAGTATTCTCATGTACTTATCTTTTTTTCCCTACACCTCACAGGTTAGATTAGGTCGTGTCGAAGCGTGGTGGTTCGATGGTATGTTTGTACCTTGTTTTTGCTGGATAAAGATCTAAGTTGGCATGTAATTTTATTTATTTTAAGTTTATTGCAATAGATATTTTTTTATGAATAAATTTGCGTACATGTTTATTTGCAAATGAAACATTGTAGTTTGTAATTTAAATAAATTTTTGAATCAAATTTATTTTTGGCGTCGTCACAGAGGGTGCCTTGGAAGAGAGAATCAAATCCCAAAAGGAGATCACCTCGTTTGAACTCCAAGACATACATTACATGCCATGCTTTGGCGAAGCTGAATGTCAAGGGAAAAGCACACCACCTACCTCTAATGCCAAAGCCTAACATTGTTTACAAAAGATGAAATAGGAAACTAACTATATCAACTTAAGGTGCTAAAGTAAATTAGTTCAACGTAAGATTACACATATTGCTTTGATAAAAACATTACGTTATGTAACTTAGGAGTTATGTTTGAGTTAAGTTGTTAGCCGAAGTTCATACACTTGAAAGAAAAATAATAACAAAGATACAGGTTAATTGCCAAAAAGTTCGTGTATTATAAAAGCAAAAATATTACAATTGATGGGCCGATGCCATTACAAAATATGGAAATTAAAAAACTACACTATGTCGGAGGAGGCTAGAGAGCAGATGCCTTAGCAACAGGAGCCTCTATAGTTGGTTGACTTGAGGCTTCTTTAAGAGTCTCATCCTGGTCTACCTCATCTTCCACCGCATCCTTAGTAGGTGTTTAAGGGACTTCTTCCACAAACTCTGACCTTAGCTCAGCCACATCGAATTCAAGTTAAAGTTTCTCTACTCTTCCTAATATCTCGGCATAAGCGAGGTTCCTCTAGTATGCCCTAAAGTATTGGTACTCATTGGTGAGATGGAAGTTAGCAATGTAGTCTCTTGCCATTTCTTTATTCTCATCCCTAGCCTCCGTCTTGGCCTTCTTGGCATCATCTACGTAATATTTTATTTGGGACTCCAAAAATTTGTTCGAATCCTTAAACCCAGTAAGCTACAATTTGGCTTTCCTCAGAGCCTTTGTAGTTAGCTTTTAATGGTTGTTCAAGGTCTCATCATTTTTCGTTAGATAGACAACTTTGCATTGAGACTCATGAACTTCCTTCTTCAAAGCTTCTATTTTAGCAAAGGTAGAGTCTAGGTTAGCAGCATCCTATGCTTGCTGGGCCCTCATTGCCTCAGTTTAGGTCCTTATTTTCTTCAATTCTTCCTCGGAAGAGGCCAGCTTGTCTATGAAGCCTTATTCCTTGATTGTTTATCTGCCAGCACTCTCTGGCACTCCAAAGCAACGCTAAAAGCCTTGGTACTTTGGCTTACTAGGGTAGCTGTAAGGTATACTGTGTCACAGGTGGACATATATGTCTAAACCGGTTTGTCTAAAACTTGTAAAAATTTCCTGTGGGGCCTTAGACCTCAATTGGCAACATATCCATCATAGTAGGAGCGATTTCCTCATCTTTCCCCACCAAAAATTTTCTGACCTTCTCCAGGGGTCTTTTTAACAGCCTCCAAGGCCTCTGCCTCCTCTCTACTGCCTCCTCATTTACCTCCCAAACCATCTCAACCCTTCACCCCCTTTATTGCAGACTCCATTAGCTTGGACGGTGGAGGAGCAGCCTTGTTGGAATGGGACATGGTTGTCCCAAAATTCATTGGGGAGGAGCTGCTGTTGTGGTCCAACTTCTTTTTCTTGTGGGGCTCTTTAGGAGCTTTCTCCTAGCCCCTATCTTCCTTACCCTGATCTAATTTAGGACGTGCCTCATCTATACCTCTATCAGTGTGATCCTTATTTAGGCACTCCAATTTTCTTCTCACTTCTTTAGCAACCTTGGAGTTGGGCTTCAGAGCCTTAGCCCCCACAGTTGAGGTGGCCTTGAGGATAAGGGCCATGTCCAAAGTGGGATACTCCCTCTTCTTGAGCTTTTCTACAAGTAACAACAGAAACAAAGGTTTGAAACCAATAACAAAAAACTGAAATTAAAAAAGTATGAACACTTCCCACCATTGGAGGCCATCAGTCCAAAGTCTATGAAATAACGGCGTCTGTCGATGAGGTGGTCGAAGTGCCGAAGCTTTAGAAGACAAATTGTAAATATAGCAACCCAAAAATTTTAAAATAAAATTTATTTATTTTGTATTTTATATAATTGCATTTTAAAATGAAAAATGTTTTAAATTTCTATTTTATTTGTTCCAAATAATTAGATATTGATGGAGCGATATTTAATATATCAATATTAGACTCATTTTATAGGTCATAATTAATTAGAAGTCTTTGACTCGAGAAAAAGTTATTTTAGATAAGAACACATTATGTTAGACTCAATTGAAAGAAAATAGGATAAATAGAATTTTATATAAATTATAAATCAATTCATTTTCTCTCTCTAAAAATGTCTGGGGTGGGTATTGAATTTTAATTTTATTTTTAGTTTAATATTAACCTATTTTGAATTTGATGGATAGCTAGTATCCTATTTGGATAACTATGAATTTGTTAATAAAATATAATCCAAATATCTAAACTAGATTTTATCCAATAGGGTACATGTTTTCTATTACAACTCAACCACTTTTTATTACTATAAATACTAGACAATGAATCCATATTTCACCACGCCAAAATTTATACACACGTGAGAGAGAGAGAGAGAGAGAGAGATAGGGTACTTTTGGGAACTAGAAGACAAGTGTAACGACCCAAATCTCTGTACCCAAGCCATTTGCTTACTACTCTCTGCTTTGGGTGGGCCTTGTCCCCACTTACCCCTCGTTTGCCCAATTGATACCAGAATTCAACTTAAGTCTTACTTAAGGAAAAGGTTATGAGTTCGAATCCTGGGGGATGCGACAGAAAGCCGTGAGGGGTAAGTGGGTGCAAGGCCTACATAAAGCGAACAGTACGTAAGTTAATGGCTTGGGTAATGACTCGAGTCTTTGTACCCAAACCGTTAGCTTACGTAGTATCCGTTTTGGGTGGGCCTTGCACCTACTTATCCCTCACGGCTTTCTGTCGCGTCCCCCAAGATTTGAACTCATAACCTTTCCCTTAAGTAAGACTTAAGTTGAATCCTGGTACCAATTGGGCAAGAAGCGACAGAAAGCTATAAGGGGTAAGTGGGCGCAAGGCCCATCCAAAGCGGATAGTACGTTAGCTAACAGGTTGGGTATAGAGACTCGGGTTGTTACAACAAGAAGCCGTTTTTGCAGCCATTATTCACTAGAGCTTGAAAAGATTTTGGGCACGTACATTCATATTTTGTTCAATAGCTCATTTTATTTAGCGAGGTAATATTCTTTATGTGCAAGTGATTTCATTTCCTTATGCTTTTATATTCAATTAAATATGTATGGATTGCCAGTAGACATTAATTTTTTTGGGAGATAGGCATAGTTCTCTAATTTTTCCCAGCCTCATCAGTGGAATATGCAAGGCAGCAGGTGTCACTTGGTTCGGGGAAATAAGATTGATCTTGCCACGCTCTGGTATGACCAAATACACAATTTGGGTACTTTGGGAGATAGGCACAATTCTCTGATTTTTCCCAGCCTTATCAGTGGAATATGCAAGGTAGCAGGTGTCACTATCCTACCAGGATACCGTCGAAAAGAACCTCAAAAGGGAAGGAAAAAGTCGGAACATCATCTAGGACAACTCACACTAGAGAGCTCGAAGGAGGAATATAAAGATTCCTGAACTCTGAAACATTAACCCGGTATTCCAATGTTGTAAGTCAGTGGGCACTCATCCCAGAGCGACGAGTAAAATTGGATTATTTCCCTGACTTTGAATTGGTCACTTTGGCTGAGCGATGTGAATGGGAGAAGATATTAGAACAACCACATCCTGTATATGAGAATTTGGTTGGAGAATTTATGCGAACTTCAATGCTGATATTGATACACCAGGCTTCGATCATTTGTACCAGACATGGGATAGGGGACAGTGGATCATGTTCTTACCTGAAGTTATCCTTGACTATTATCAGCTCACATTGAACAACATAACCCCCATCTCAAGCGAGTTTAATTGGAGCGAAGTGGTAGAGGTCCTATTGGGACGAGAGAATGCTTGGCCATTCCAAACAACTGAGTGGCACCAAATTGAGTTAACACCATCAATAGCTATCCTGTGGCTATTTATGTACCACAATATCGAGCCAACTTCGCACAAAACAACATTCACAGATCCTACAATTAGTTTCATCTATCACTTAGTTCAGGGAAATAAGATCGATCTTGCCATGCTTTGCTATGACCAGATACACAATTTGGGTACTTTGGGAGATAGGCACAGCTCTTTGATATTTACCAGCCTCATCAGTGGAATATGCAAGGTAGCGGGTGTCACTATCCTACCAAGAAAAGCGCCTGCTAAACTTAGTCCCCCTATAAAGTGCACTACACTGGAGGCTCAGACAGTGCCAGGATAAAGCACAGGGAGAAGGAAGAAAATGAACGGCACAGGCAGTAATAGGCTGCGGCAGGACAAGCAGCTACAGAAGAAGAGATGCCACATGCTCCTCCTCCACCACTGATGGGAATTGATACACATTTATTACGTCAGACATTTACGACTCTCACGGGGATTAGTCGCGACATACAAGGTATCCAGCAAGCTCTAGGGGCTTTGATGACCAACATGCAGATAGCCCAACGTGATATTAGTACCATCCAAACCATGGCACAAACTGCTTACCAGGAAGCCTGATCAGCTAGAAGGGAGATGGAGACTATGAACGAGCGACTGAGTGTGTATGTGGGCAAAGTG
Organism: Olea europaea var. sylvestris; assembly: GCF_002742605.1. Classification (NCBI taxonomy): domain Eukaryota; kingdom Viridiplantae; phylum Streptophyta; class Magnoliopsida; order Lamiales; family Oleaceae; genus Olea; species Olea europaea. The sequence continues at coordinate 1,430,035 of NC_036257.1, read as the reverse complement.
GATGGCATACTGATAAGAGTAAAGGACACTTGGGAAATAATACGTAGCATGAAGGAAGAAGCTAGAGCACAAAGTAACAAGATGAGAGTTGTACAAGCACAGAGGTCTAGCAGTCGGACCTATTACGGCAGATCTTGGCCCATTTTTCATCTCCACCAGGAGAGGACACCGCGGGACCTAGTTTTCAATCACCACCACCACAGTGATCAGGGGAGTCTTGTTTAACTCATTTTGTTATTTCTAATTAGCACTTGTTCTCCAAATTATGCTTTTTTAAAACTTTTACTTTTCACATTGAGGGCAATATACTGTTTAAGTTTGGGGAGGTGGTATATTTTGAATGGTGACACATTTTGCACACTAAACTATCGACATGTAATCTGTTTTAAATCTATCACATTCCATTAATACATTAGCATACTGTTTGCATATTGTGTGCTTGATGAGTGATTATAGGACTTTTTCAATATGCTGTGTTAAGCTCATTGCATGATTGTGTGGGCTTGATAGCTTTGTCGGCTATGATGTGATCATTGGACTAGTGTAGATAAAATCCATTGGACATTAATGAGAGGATAATGTACAAAAAAGGAAGAAAAAATTAAAAATTGAAGGACACAAAAGTGTAGATAAAAGCCCTTGGACATTCCGTTGAAAAAATTACACCTTCGAGGCGAGGCAAGTAACTGAGTTTAATCTTAAGCGTTGAAACAATCAAATCTAGTAGAGCCTTCATCTGTTGACATGTGAACTTGTGATAGTAAGATCTATCCAAACTAATAGATGGTAAGGATTATAGTTACTAGAACCATGACTTTAAAGCACAACCCCGAGATGACTGAGTGAAAAGAATAAGTTTGGGGGTTGTGTATCTCTTAAGTGAGCTGAGGATATAATTAATCACTCCGGGCCGGGATTAACTCCATCATGAGCTTGATATGTTGGCATGAGTTCACACACATACATTAAGGGTGCACTTAACAGGTAAAGGTTGATTTCATCCTTGCATGATTGAAAATTTTGATATGATGTCAAATACTAATGTCCAATCCTAAGACACGACAGGTTATTAAGCGATGTTTGTTGAGACTTAAGTCACTATTTTATTTGAGGACAAACAATAGTTCAAGTTTAGAGGATTTGATAAGTACATTTTTATGCACTTATATAACTCACAAACATGACTAAACTGCGAGAAAAGTGTTTGAATTGTGGCTTAAATTTGTTTAATTCTTGGATTGTAGGATACATTGATGGACATGGTGGAATTCACGAGACAAAGAAGCAAAAATGACCAAAACGAAGCAAAGTAAAAGTTTAGGGACCCAAGTGCAAATATCCAAAAGACGACCCGAGAGGAGTAATTGAAGATTTGAGCTTGCAAAGTACCAATTGGAGGTTAATATTAGTTGATGGAAATAGAAGAAGGAAGAAACGAGACCAAACTGGAAGAGAGGAAAGTTAAAGGACTAAAATGAATATCTTCAAAAGAAGCTTCTATGTGACCATACTCACTATTACTATACGATTGCGAGCTAGGTAACCGAAAGTAAATACCCCAAAATTCTTAAGCCTATGCGGTCACATAGGTTATACCTATGCGGTCGCATAGGCAAAAATTGGAGGATTGATTCTGCAGTTTCCATTTTGCTGTAAAACTCTTTTGAAACTTGATGGGAATGCGATATTAAAACCTAGACTCATTAGAATTAGAGCTAGAATGCATTGGAGGAGAAAAAACACATCTTGGCGACGAATTTGAGGGAGATTAACGAAGAATTTCATGAAGATTATCAAGATTTCACGCATAACTATAATCCGGTGATGTTTTATCTTTACGACTTTATGTATTCCTTTAGTTTCTCCATGTTAGGCTAAGTTTTCTTGTATTAGGAGATCGATGAACTGTGTAATATGATCTTTAGATCTTAATATTTGTAATTTGACAATTAAACGTGTATTTGATTATTTGAATGATTTATATACATTAATTTCGTCCATGATTGAGTGCATGCAATTATGTGATGTGTAGTAATTTATTTCTTACATTCGAGATAAGGGAAATAGATTTGGCAAGGTATAAATCATCATAGGGTCCGATAGGGGATAGTTATGTACCTCTATGCATTGCGTAAATCATTATTTGCTCATGAAACTACATGCATTATTATGTATATGCATCCGTCATAAAGATATAGGCTGGTGGTATATAAGAATAGGTTCATTATTTCTCGAGAGAATATGTTGGATAGACTTAGGAGCATTGATTCGTCAATAATCAATTTATGTTGTCGGATTGTGAAATTAGGGTTTCAAGTGATTATTACATAGGAATTCGTGATCCTAGTGCTTTCCAATTTTGTTGAATACAATCAATATTGTGTTCCAATTATCACATCGCAATTGATTTCATTTAGACACATCATTTCATAATGAGATCAACGAAATTAGGGTTTTCGTAAATTAGGATTTCCACTAAATTAGGGTTTTTTTTAGGTTAAAGTCAATTTGATAAATTCGTTTCGGTTAAGGTTAAGGTAGATAAAATTGAACTACTCGATCTCTGTGCGACGATATTTGAAACTTAATACTTCACTTTATTACTTGTTAACGAACCGTAAACTTGGGGTAGTTTTAAATTGAAAGAAATAATTTCATGAACAATCTTGAACCTGTAAAAGGTTGCAATAGTAAGAATAAATTATGGAAAATGAACAATGAAGAACACAAGATGAGGCGCTCACGTGCTTTGTAGTACTGGATCAATATTGAGCATACTAGGGTTGTATCTCTACAATCGCCTGTCATTTACCTTGCATCTAGAGCCACGACTCATTTTACCCTTTAATTCATGAAGGGAGACCCACCACAAAGGGAGCATGAGCTCTCCAAGAGGTCAAGTAATACTATCCCTTTAACTCATCTTTCCTAAGACTCGGGGCTCGAAGAGGGTCTGGAAGATATGTGGAGGCATGTCCTCACCTAAAGATACCTCCTTCCAAAGAAAGTAGGCTCCCACAAACTGGCTCCACCCATTAGGCCGAACCTAAGTTGGAGCCAGCATATAGTTCCTTGGCACCGCCCTAAAGGCACAAGGTAGATGCATACCTACTTTGAACAAGTATCCACTACTACCACACATCTCGGCCTCGAAAAATAGGTATGTTCATAGGATTCTGGTACTAAGAGTTCTATGTGGTGAGGTATGCTATATTTCTCCTTAAGTTCGGCTAATTTTTTTGAGGTCGTGGTGGAAGGTATTTGGTAGCCCCCCAATCCACCTCGTTGACTAGGAGTTCCTCATTCATGGCCCATGACTCTACATCCAACCTCCTAGATACTATCCCTTCTCCAAACGTAAAAATTGTAAACAAATCCCTACCAGCCTCGAAATCCATAGTAGGTGACAGAAATTGATGGAGGTTATGGAAAGAAAAATTTTACAATGAGAAATATCTCAATTTAAAGGACTTTAAGGACGAAAGATCACTAGAGAATGGGGGAATGGCCGAAAAACTTGGATTGCTTGAACAACTCAGAGAGATTTCACAAAAGTAAAGGTTTAACAATGGTTCATCTAGCTTTATGGCCCATTTAATTTGAGCCATCTATTTCTCATTGTATCCGAGGCGTAAAATTCAAACGATTTTTCAAACCAACGCCTCAGATTAATGAGTGACTCCCACATTTCATCCTAAGTACTTTTGCATTAGAATAAAAAATCATAACCATCATTGTGTATTTAAAGCGACGGTTGTATGTGCATTGGAAGTTGTAACGATTCGGCTATTTTTCCTCGGTAACGTGCAAAAATGTCAAATCCTTGGCACAAGTATTGAAATTAATCATCAAACAACATGAGCCTTGGCAGTTTAACATTTTCCTACCTTGACACGAAATCAAATTCAGCAATTACAAAAGATAACGAGCCTTAATAATTCAGCATTTTCCTATCTCGGCTTGAAATCAAATTTAGCAATCATTTCCTAGGTGCTTCTGTTATATGACACAGCATAATCATATTTTAATTCCAATCATGATATAAAATTTTTGACCAAAAGAAGTTCTACTTGACACTGAAGTCCACGCATGACATAAATAATTTATACATGGACTTGAGGGGACTATTGTTATGCCTCGTGACATGTGGCTTCACATGGCCGACCCATTGTAGCTGTTAGGCCACTTAAATTGTAGAAACTCGAGAAATAAAATAAAATTAGGCCAATATTTTGCGATGATCTAGTACCACGAGCCTAGCCCATATACGAACCTTATGCACGATCCACATGGGAAATGAAAGTCCAATACTAAGTAGGATGGAATTTTAAACAATTTTAAACTTATGAAAGTTCACAAGAAATCATTCATGTTTTCTAAGTAGGATGGAATTTAATATTGACCCTACGGTGAAATTTTTTTTATATAGTAAACGTTTCAAGACTAAATATTGTATACACGATATTTTGCAAAAGGACCAACTTTATAATATCATAATATGGTAGAATATTCAAAGCACTTGTCACACACTTTTCAAAACTTGGTGGAATAAAATGCATGAAACATCAAATTAAAATGCATGAAACAAAACAACAAATTCTCTTCAATTCTTTTTTCCACACACACTCCCATGTTATCAGGTTTTAAATGTACCAAAAAACATACAAATGTAATCTACAACTAACAAATTATTCAAGTTTAATTTCATGTTTATATGCATGGAATGTAACTTAAACTCTAGCTTTTAAAATGCTTTCAAATTCCTATAGGATTGCTACCAACGTTTTTCTAAAAGTTCGGGATTTATTTTTCATTCCTTCAAGTTATTCATATTCTTCCTAATTTATATGCAAAATACACTTTGAACAAGAAAAAAAAGAAGAAGCTTTCAAACATAAAGAAAGAAAAACATAAGAGAGGAGCAAATTTCTTAAGCATTGGGTGCTGTCGGGAAACAACATTCACCGTCCAATTCAAAGTTTCAAATTAAGGTAGGTAGAGGTGAAAGTGTTAATTCGTTTCGAATTATGATTTTTCGTTAAAAGTTTGAATGAAATGGTACCTCTGGGAACGGTGTTTCGGCACTACTATAGTTTGAATGATCACTCTCTGACTCTACGTATTATGTTAATGCTATAGAAATCGAATTTTGCCCGAAATCCATTTACGTGCGATGGTATGAATCTACTGTTTAAATTATCTAATTTGATAATGAAATGAACCAATGATATCTATTGAATTTTAAACTCAATGGTTAATCCCCTTCCCCTTCCAACATGTTGATTCGATTTGCTTGGGGACATGGATGATGGTAGATAGAGATTCAACATGCCTTGGAGAAGTTGGTGATTTAATGTCCTAAACTTGATTACAAAATGTTCACGTTATTCTACAAACATTTTTTTATGAATAAGTTATGTTTAAAAGTAGATATGTTTACCTTCAAACCGAGTCACTGCATGGGTTTTGAAAAATATTTTAATAAGTCATATGTCATCGACAGAAGTCAATTTTCAAAGCCGATAGCTATGATAACGAATTTATTTTGACAATTACTACTTGCGATGTAAAGCAAGATAGCAATATGTGTTTTTATCTCATCGGGCAGAACATTGAACACAGATCAGTTTGCGAGGTCGGTGAATCTTGAAATTGAGGGAAAAACATTAGAAACAGATTTGTATGTGATAGAGATGAAAGACTTTGATGTGATTTTGGGCATGGGTTTTTTAGGATATAATTATGAAACCATTCATTGTAGAGAGAGGGAAGAATCTTTTCAAAAACTAGGAAAAGAACAATTTTCTTTCCTTGAAATAAAGACCAAACCCCATCTCCAACTGGTATCGGCCTTGCAATCTAAGAAGATGTTGAAAAAGGAAACATCTCAAGGGTTTTTAGCTAACATCTTAAGAGGAAAATAGGTAACAATGATAAAGATTGAGGACGTACCAGTGAATTTATAGATGTGTTTCCAAAAGATCTACTTGGTATTCCACCTGATGGATAAAGTGGAATTCACAATAGATCTGGTTCCTAGAGTGGCATCAGTATTTAAAGCTCTATATAGAATGGTTCTAATGGAACTTCAGGAGTTAAAAATTTAGCTACAAGAATTGTTAGACAGTGGCTTTATTCAACCAAGTATATCTCCATGGGGCACACTAGTGTTGGTCGTAAAGAAGAAAGATGAAAGTATGAGGATATTTATCGGCTATAAGAGTTGAATCTTTTGACCATAAAAAAAAAATCTATCCTCTCTCGAGAATCGAGGATTTTCTTGATCAATTGAAAGGGGCTAAAGTATTTTCCAAGATCGATTTACGATCTAGACGTCATCAATTGAAGGTTAAGACAAGTGATATACCTAAGACAGCTTTCAGAACTCATTATGGACATTACGAGTTTGTAGTTATGCCGTTTGGGTTGACAAATAATTCGATAGTGTTCATGGATCTAATGAATTGTGTATTTCATCAATATTTGGATCATTTTATCATAGTCTTCATTGATGACATTTTGATATACTCTAAGAATAAAGATCAACACGAGGAACATCTTAGAATAGCGTTAGAAATATTGCATAAGGAAATGTTATACGCCAAATTTAAAAAGTGTGAATTTTGGCTTGAGCGAGTTGGATTCCTCAATCATGTAGTTACTGCCCAAGGAATTAAAGTAGATCCAATAAAGGTGGAAGCAGTAACTAATTAGAAGACACCGACTAACGTTGGTGAAGTTTGAAGTTTTCTAGGATTGGTTGGATACTATTGAAGATTTATAAAAGGATTCTCTAAAATAGCTGGACCAATGACACAATTGACAAGGAAATGAGTAAAGTTTCATTGGATAGATAAGTGTGAACAAAGTTTTCAGGAGTTAAAACAACGATTGCTTATAGCACCTGTGTTAACCATACCTGAAGGCTCGGAAAGGTTTGTTTTGTATAATGATGCATCTAAAAAAGGTTTGGGATGTGTACTGATGCAACATGGAAAAGTGATTACCTATGCGTCTAGGTAATTAAAGCAACATGAGCAAAACTACCCATCACATGATCTGGAACTTGCGGCGTTAGTTCATGTATTAAAGATTTGGCGCCATTACTTATATGGAGGAAAGTGCAACATTTACATGGATCATAAGTCTCAAGTATTTCTTTACACAGAAGAAATTAAATATGAAATAGAGACGATGGTTAGAGCTAGTAAATGATTATGATTGTAATATTCACTACTATCTTGGTTAGGTTAATGTTGTCGTCGATACTCAAAGTAAGAAGTCGATGGGACAGCTAGTATCATTTCCTATTACTCAGATAGAGTTAATTAAAAACTTAGAGAATTTGAGAATTGAAGTGATTACCACACCAAAACAAGTCAATGCTCATTTAGCAACTTTGGTGGTTCGACCTACTCTTAGAGATCGGATTATAGAAGCACGGAATAAACACCCATTCGTGCAGAAAGATCAAGAACGGGATTGGTACTAATAAGAGAAAAGATTTTGGAATATCTTCTGATCGGGCACTGATTTTTAAAGGAAAAATTTGTGTACCTAAGGATGAAGTTTTGAGTAAGGAGATATTGGAGAATACTCATTTCACCCCATACACTGTACAACCCGGTGGTACGAAAATGTATCGGGGTACATTTTGGTGGAGGAATATGAAAAGAAGTATAGGTCTATTTGTGGCAAAATGCATAGTGTGTCCACAAGTTAAAAAACAAAACATCAAAGACCAACAGGGTTGTTAAATCCATTGGAAATGCCTAAATGGAAGTGGGAGAATATCGCAATGGACTTTGTGGTAGGATTTCTAAAGTCAGCAAGAGGACACAATATTATATGGGTAATAGTGGATCGTCTAACAAAGTCCGATAATTTTCGTCCAGTAAAATGACGTTCAATCTAGATCAATTGGCACAATTGTATATTAGAGAGATTGTAAGATTGCATAGTGTCTCCGTATCTATTGTGTCTGATAGAGATCCAAGATTTACAGCTAAGTTTTGGAAGAGTTTACAAGGGGCTATGGGAACGAAATTGAATTTCAGTACTGCATATCACCCTCAATTCGATGGTCAATCTGAAATAACCATTGAAACTTTGGAAGATTTGCTAATGGCCTATCTTTTGGATTTAGGAGGCAGTTCGGAATCGTATTTACCTTTGGTGGAATTTGCATATAATAGCAATTTCCAGACATCTATTGGAATGGCACCGCAGGAAACTCCATATGATAGAAGATGCAGGTCGCCTGTTCATTGGATAAAGCTGGATAAAAGAGAGTTTTGGGACCAAAAATCATTGAAAAGACAGTGAAAGTAGTTTATAAGATCCATACTAGGATAAAGGCAGTGCAAGACAGACAAAAGAGCTATGCAGATACTAGAAGAAGGGACTTGGAGTTTCAAGTTGGAGATAAAGTTTTTTTTTTTTTTTTTTAAAGTGGCACCAATAAAGGGTGTACTTAGGCTCAGCAAGAAAAGCAAACGACAACCTTGTTATATCGAACTTTTTGAAATACTTGATAGGATCAGAAATGTGGCTTATCGATTAGCTTTGTTGCTTGAACTATTAGCAATTCACAACATGTTTTATATATCGATGATCAGGAAGTATATGCGTGATCCTGATCACGTGGTCAAGTATCAATATCTGGAAGTACAAAAAGATTTATCTTATGAGGAACTACAGATTAAAATACTGGATCAAAAGGTACAAAAATTACGAAAAGGAGATTCAACTGGTCGGAGTGCAATGAAATAATTATGGAGTAGAAGAATCTACTTGGGAAAGAGAAGAAGTTAACGACAAATATCTGACACTCTTTGCCAATCCATAAGGTAAATTTTAAAGACTAAATTTTGTTTAAGCTGTAAGAGAAGTAGAAGCCCGAGAAATAAAATGAAATTAGGCTATTATTTTGGGATGATTTAGCACCACGAGCCTAACCCATAGACGAATCTTATGCACGGTCCACAGAAGAAATGAAAGCCCAATGCTAAGTAGGACAAAATTTTAAACAATTTTAAACTCATGAATGTTCACAAGAAATCATCCATGTTTTCTAAGTAGGATGGAATTTAATATTGACCCGAAGGTAAACTTTTATTTTATATACTCAACGTTTCTAAGACTAAAATATTGTATACATGATATTTTGCAAAAAGGACCAACTTTATAGGTAAAAGAGGATTTAATGTTTTTATTTACGAAATTGTGTGTTATCTTTCTTATTTTATTTATTTAACCAAATTATAGGGACCAAGGGTAAAATTTATTTAATGACGAATCATTTCATCACACACATATATATATGTGTGTGTGTGTGTAATATTTTCTACTTTAGACCAGTGACTCATTCTTGGTTCATTTTTTTTAGTCAAAATTGTAATACCAATTTTTCAAAGTGGTTTCAAATTTGGTTCAAATGTTTTGGTATTGAGAAGAAGATTTTACCCAGTCTCACTCTTCAAAGATTCGAACACTTTAAAAGAGAGGCAAAACCTTTTTTAAAGCCTCAAGAAAATCTTTTGTTCCAATTTGCATTCAATTTGTGAGTATCATGGATACTCTGCTGAGACTTCTTCACCCTTCAAGATTCAAACTCTGAATATTTTACTCAAAAATTATTCAAAGATTCAAAGTCAAATGGTAGTTAAAGTTCCACGAAACAAATTGTTACCCAAAGGCAGTACAATCATAACTTCAAGAACAATGGAATATTGGTGTTCCAAAAGTTTCAAAGAAAGGTCTGGAGAAAAATGCAGATTTTCTCAAAGAAAAATCAAGATTAATGGCAATGTTCAATCAATGTAGAACGCTCGAGGAACTTGCAATTCTTTGGCTGAAACTGCATCAAAGAAATCATAATTTGTTCAAGATGACTCTACTCAATCAGGATCAATATCAGATCATGCATATAGTAATGAAGATATATATATGATGGACCAAATATTGATGACTTAATTAATTAAGAGACATAAAAGAATTCAAAATGACTACATGGACTCAGTTATTTGGATGAATTACAAAATTATCGGGCCCTAAAGTCAAAAGAGATATTATTCAAGATGTGTCTTCCGCCAAATAAATTATTTCTACTATCTTCACCAATTTTCAAAAAGAAATAACTTTATTGAAGCTACTTTAACGAAGTTTTCTTTAAAGTTGGAGAAATTGTCAAAAATAATTCAATCATGGAAGCTAAGGACAGATGTTGTTGGAAAATAGTTCACTCATGAAAATATTGATAAGATTCCTTTTCAAAAATGAAGAAATCTTCAAGTCTGGAACTCAAGAATTCAAATATTTAAGCAGATCAAGACTTCAAGATCAGCAGAGCGAATTTAGCAGAGGTAAATAAGCTTCAAGATAGTTTGAGAAAAAACTTGTATTCTTAAACTTTTAATCATTCAACTTTCAATCTTATAATTCAAAATTTTATTCCAATATTGTAATATCAATTATTATAATGTTACTTCTTTATATTTAACATTTGTCAATTTTCACTTCTACTCTATATTCCTTGGGCCTCATTTGGTATCAGAGTCATAAGAGAGTGAGGTGAGGTTATAGTAATTTTTCTTTTATAAACACTGTTCTTTAGGAAAACTTGGTTTAAACGTGGATGTCTGCTGAATAACATTGGTCAACCCTTGTTTTGTCGATATAGCATTGTTTGGGTGGTCCCGTTGTAGGCTTGGTAAGAATCAGTTCATTCTATTGTATTGTCTTTATAGTGTTAAAGTATATAATTTCATTTTATTTAATTACGTCGTTGACTTCAAATTGGTTAAGGAGATCTAGAAATAGATCTGAAAATATTTCAAATATTTTTCAAAATTAAGAAGAATTAGAACAAGTATCTGTATCTGCATCAAATGATTTAAATTGTCATGAACTTTAAATAGCTCAAATTGAACAAAGATTGCACAACCGAACTATTCCAAAGGTAGAGAAAAATTCTATCTATGAAATAGGAAAGTTTGATTTCACTCAAAATTATGTTATTAAAACTTTTAAACAAACGATTCCAATCAAAAGTCAAAATGCATTTATCAATTTATTTTCAAAAGAATATATTGAATCCCACAAGAAGAAATGTAAATATCTTCATTTTACATTAATTCAAACTACTGTCAAACCATTTTTTCGACTTGGTTTAAACATTCCTATTCTTTTAACTCTTAGAGATAAGAGACTTCTCAAATTTGAAAATTCATTATTATTTGTTTCAGAATCAAATCTAGAAAGTGGTCCTATTTATTCAAATTGTTATCCAAATTTTTCTATCAACCTCAATGATGGAGCCATTCTTAATGCTCTAAATCTTCATATTCAAACAAAAAAATCTTGATTTTTATGATCTTTCAAATGCTTTTGCTGCAATATATAGCATATATTACAAGCTTATGAATACTCTGCTCAATATTGGCATTCTTCATTCATCTCCAAAAGATGAAAGTCTTTTAGTTGAATGTAATCCTTTTCATTCAAACACCATGAATCCCAAAAGAGTTCATTAGAATCTACAATCCAGAAGACTTGAACGAATTTTTGAAAATGTTCAAAACCCTACTCCTGCTCCTATTCAAACAACACCTAATCAAATTCTTACCTTTCTGGATGAAATGTTAAGATGATATTCAAAGGATCTTCTTCTAGGTTTCAAAGATCTTATTCTTCTAGATTTGAAGATAGACCTAGAACTACTTTTTAATATGCTAGATATTCAATATCTTCTCTTTTTGGTGTTGATTTCAATCCTAATATTCCAAAGCCCCAACATAAAGAAAAAGAAGAAGAATCAGAACAACCTCTGATATGATTCTTCATTCTCAAAATGAGAGACTTGATCATGAATGGAATGTTATTTCTTCCGAGATTGATAGAAGAAATGAATTTAAAACTGATCAGTTAACTGATGTCAAGAATTCAAGAAAAAAATTTAGAAAATATTTTTCAAAAGAAGAAAGAGAATCTTTTTGGGAAGAAATTTATTAATTCCCAAAAGATTTAAGTTTCTATGAGTAGGCATACTATAAAGTTTTCAATAAAAAACCCACTTCAAAGAAATAAAATTTTATTCAAAATACTAATACTTCAAAAAAGAATTGAAAAACTCCTTTTGGAAAATCTATTCAATCATTTCACCCTCCTCTTCAACAAATTGTAGTTCCTCATGGAATAACTGAAATTCTTGCTTCTTCTCTCAAAAAGATATATGAAGAATGACCTGATGAATCTCAAGTTGTTGCTAAAGATATAAAAAATATTCGAGCGTAAAATAACTACACTAATGTAGTCCTTCAATCCACATGTTCTATACTTAACAAAATTGAAATAATCCTGAAACTGAGACATCATCTTCCTCAAAAACAATTAATCCAACATAGCCAATTTTGATAAACAGGCATGAGACTACTCCAAAAAATCCTCTAAAAATTGAAGTCAATGTTCTAAAAGAACTTGCAGCCCAATTATCAAATTTATCCTCATCTTCCACTTCAAATAATATCAATACTATTGATGATCTTGAATCTTAATTTATTGATGATGAAATTCCTCATATCAATAAACATCAAAATAAAAAAGTTCAATTTTCAAAAATTCCTCCTTATTATCTAAAAAATACTCCTCCTGATTTACTTTTTGAACAAAAATTCAAAATGCCTACAAATTTTTTGGCAATGGAATAACCGTATGGAATATTGACGGTGTAACTGAATATCAAATTTTTGAAATTCTTGAAAATATGGGTGCTTGCTATAATTCCTATATTCAAGAAGGTCTTTTCCGCAATTGATGCAATAAATAAAATTATTAAAGTATTTGCAGGGCAAATTAATAATTGGTCGTTTAATTATATTACTAAACAAGAAAAATCCAAATTGGTCAAGCTATTAAACCTGATAGTTCAAATGATAATTTTAATATAATAGTTTACTGTATTATCAAACACTTTGTTGGATCTCTAACAGATGTTTTAGAAAAGATTTCAAATATTTTAACGACTTTAACTTGTTCAAGTTTGCAGCATTTTCGTTGGTACAAAGATATGTTTTTAACACGTTTATTTTTACAAAAAGATTATAATCAAGTTTATTGAAAAGAAAGATTTTTATTTGGACCTCCAAAATTGTTTCCAGAAAGAGTTAAAAATTCAATAAAAAAAGAATATGCAAACAATATTTCATATGATATTCTTTCTTATGGAGAATTAATTTGTTTCATTAACAGAGAAGGTTTAACTCTCTGTAATGAACTTAAACTTAAATCCAAATTACAATAAGAAAGATTCGATAGTCGAAAAGAATAGGATCTTTTTTGTGAACAATATGGATTTGAGAAAATTATTCCTCCATCCAAAACAAAAATAATTGTTTTTCAAAAAGAAAATTTTATCCAAAAAAAGAATTTTTAAAAACCTTCTTATTCAAAAAATTATTTTAAAAAGAAATTTCAAAAAAGAAAATTTTCGAAAAAGTGTAATGTTGTTGAAAATGCAGAAAATCTGGGCATTATTAAAATAGGTGTCCTCTCAAAAGCATGATTAATAATCTTCAAATTAATGAAGCTATTAAACTTGAACTCTCAGTCTTATCGATTCAAACTCAAGTTGTAATGAAGAAAATATTTCTGATTTAGAGCATGTTTACCAACATCAAGAAGATTCTGATGTTTTATCCAGCTCAAACTCTTTCTCTCTTCCAATCCAAGTAAAGAACTTTGTGGTTGTAAAACTATAAATGTTTTTACTAACAAGAAGAATTTATTAAAGAGATTGTAGATTGGATTGACAATCCACAACTAAAAAACAAGTTTATTTCACTACACCAAAAATCACATTTTGCAACGATCAGAAAACATTGCTGTAGACCTATCGCAACGTTTAGGCATCTGTTTTGTGTTTCAACATTGCCTTAGAGCAAAGAGTTTTAACGTTGTGAATGAGGTTTTTGGAAACGTTCATTGAACGGTGCAAATGAGGCTTTTTCGCAACGTTCAATGAACGTTGCAAACGAATTTTTGATAGCAAATGTCATTTTTTTATCAATTATTTCACATTTTTTCTTTCACTGCAAACCTATGAATTAAAAACCTATTTACAACAATATACGCACAAGTACTTTAAGACAACAAAAAATTAAAAGTATTTCATTTAAGTCAATAAGCATGATCCCATATACTATTATTTCATCAAAACACAATAAATACTCCAATTCAAAGATATACACCATCTAACCAAGGAAAAATGATTTATAACAAAAAGAACTATCAAGATGTCCAAAAGTTGTGTAAATGATTTTATAACCAAAGCTTCAAATGAGTCCCAACCCAATCCTTTTACATAGATGAGATCCAAGAAGACACAAGCACAAGAGAACTCTGTTTTAGAACTCAGTTCGACTCCATATATCTGTAAGAAAGAAAGAATATAGCAGCAAATTAATCAAGAAACGTATATAGCAACTGATTAATGTCATTTAAAGGAGATATTGAATCATACACTCAAGAATACAAACTCATAATTAAAACTTGATCGATCCGTGAACAAAATGACAATGATATTGCATTTTTAACAGTGTTAGAATAAATTCAAATTTAATCCAGCAACAACTATTAAAAATCCTTTCCAGTTACCACACTATAATTGAGAATTTATTGATAGTTTTTTTCCTCAGAAAGAAATGAAATAAAATGATACTTAATTCGAAAATTTGATTTGAAACAAAAAGGGCAAGCAATTAAGAAACAGTACAATGTCATTTAAAGCCTTTTGAGACACAACTATAATCATTCAACTTTTTACATAGCCTATCTATATTATACTCATTCAACGTTTATAGCAGCAGATTAATGTCATTTAAAGGAGAAATTGAATAATACACTCAAGAATATAAACTCATAATTAAAACTTGATCAATTTTTAAAAATAAGATCAATTTCTTTTTCAAGAGAAGTCATTGTGCACTCATTAGTAATGCCATGAACAATCTTCAACCTTGATGGTTGTAGACTTATGATGCATACATATATAGCCACTCTTGAAGCATGTTCAATGACAAATACATAAATGAAAAAATGTAGAAATTTATAAAGTACCTTTATCAAATAAGTTTAATATAGCTCTTTGGCCAAGCAACAGTACTTTCCATGGCTTCACTAAGAACTCAAAATTCATCTGTAGGTTTATATACGGGCAACTGATTCATATACACCTCCTCATCCCAAACCTTCCAACAATCTCATCCTACTGGCATGTGATACACCTTTACACTTTGCATTTTTCTAACGTGCAATACCCCCTTCATCCACCTCCTTGTTGGGACTACAAATTCTCAATAAAATAAAAATATTTTTAAAACTATTATGATATAATCTAAATTTATATTGAACAAATAATGAAAAATATACGATACAAAAACCTGTGGAGTAAAAGTACGTGAACTCATGTCCTCTACATTCTTATTTTAATTGTGTAAAATAATACAAAAACTTAAAACTTATTGAAATGCTAAGATATATTAAGCTATGCAATCATATTATATATAATAGCAAAGTATAACCTGAGATAACTTCAGGAGTGGTTCAACCTTTTCTTCAAGTGCTTCAATCCTTACTGACTGAGTTTGTAATTTGCTCTCAAGTTTTCTCACTTTCTCACTGCTTTGTACATGTCCATCTATTGTTGATGGTGTAATCCCAAGTCCAAGTCCCCTTACTCATCCACGATGCTCGGGACCTAAAATTCGAGCACCAGCATTGTCTCCAATAGAATTTTTAGCTGGTGTATCAGAAATTAACTCAGGACAATCTTTTATCATCCACTGCACTTATGAAACTTAAATATTACACTAGAAGCACACACACACACACACACACATACACACACACATTACACATACCAAAGTTTTGACAACCGCTTCATTTAATGGCTTGCCTTTCTTTTGAAGGTGTCCATGAGTCCATACTCTCGTTCTCAATCCTTTTATATTTGGATTCTTTCTTTTCTACAATAAAAATTGGCTAGTTAGTTCTATTTTAATGGTTGTGAATGTCTTTCGAGAATGAACTTTTGATTTGTTAGTTATTAAATCCACCATGCTGCAACCAAACCTCAGTTCTTGTTTAAATTGCTACTGTCTCTTATCTCTATGCTTGTTTATTTATAACTAAACCTTATTATAAATGTCTCTGCCACTAAACCTCAGTAGGTATAAACATATCCGCCAGACACCTTATTATAAATGACTCCAGAACCAGTTTTGATGATCAGAAATCAAAGCTACAAAAGATAAATGACTCCAGGTCCATCTTATTCCGGTGGAACCCAAGAAATAACTCAAGCTAAAAATATTTAAATTGCAATAAACTCTCCAATTTGGGTAGGAGATATCCCCACAAACACGATCAATTTTTTGTTAGTCCTCATCTATGTGTCTACAAACTTATTTATAGTCATCAAACCAATGATTACTTCCTAAATAAACTTAACAAACTCAAAAGCAACCCGTCCCCTTGTGCGCCAAAAGTCAAGCACCCATTGGTCTTCTATATTCTGTAGTCATCATAGCCAAGTATCTAGGGTTTGGCCTCCTGTTCTTTCTGGATCTATCATATTCATACTAAATAAATAAAAAGAAATTAGAAATGAAAGGGATTCACCTTTTTCTACCGACTGAATCAACTTCTTCTTCTGCCAACTGCCAAATCAACTTCACCACTTCAGAGAGCTCACAGTTTAGTGCTAAGCGGTCCACGCTTTCTTCTTCCAAAAAGATTCTCTTGCTACCTATTGTGGTCTCATTTTAGTTACATCATTGATTGTGTCAACAGAAGGAAGGTGGCACCGCGTCAATGGCTCAAAGAGACGAGAGGTGAGGGATTCTGGTGGCGAGAGCGAGAGAATGGCTGTACTTGCTACCTCATAGATTGCAGATGAGAGAGAGGGTGAAGACACGGTGGCTGGAATGAGAGTGAGAGAGAGGGGAAAGAAATTTGGGCTGTATTTGAGTTTTTTCCAAACTAATCGGGTCGGGTTGGATCCCTTTGGTTTGGGTTTTGTATGTTTTATTCATATTTAATGTTGAATACTACTAAAAAAATTAACGACAACGTTCAAGGAACGTTGCTAAAGATAGTTAACTGCAACATTCACATGAACTTTCTTGTAGTATTTCCCTTTTACCCTCAAAATCAAAAGCTGAACCCTTCAATATGCAAAATGTTTTGAATCATTTTGAAACATCAAAATCCTCTACTTCTGATCTAAAATCAAAAAATCAATTCAATGAAATCCCAAATTTTATTCTTGAACGCCAAATGAAAGATGTTTGAATAGAAGTTGCTCTTCTTAAAACTCAAGATTTAAAACAAAAGTCAAAAATTTCTTCTTCCTCTTCATCTTCCAGTTCTTCTGATGAAGAATTTATTCATTAAAATCCTCAATCCGAAGAAGAAATGATTAATGTTATTAATCGTATTCAACTTTAAAAATGGTATTGCAATAGGACTATTGTATTCAACAAAGAATTCAAATTTTCCTCTAGAGTCCTTATTGATTCTAGAGCTGATTAAAATTGTATTAGGGAAGGACTTATTCCTACAAAATATTTTGAAAAAAAAAACTGCTGAGTGTCTTTACGGTGCCAATGGTAAAAAACAAAATATTCAATATAAGCTTTCAAAAGCTCATGTTTGCAATTCAAATATTTGTTTCAAAAATATATTTTATCTTGTAAAAGATTCGGATCAAGAAGGAATTCTTGGTACCCCCTTTATTGTTCAAATATATCATTTTCAAGCTAATTCAAAAGGTTTAACTACAAATATTTTTGGTTAAGAAATTTGTTTTAAATTTACAAATCCTTCTCCTTATAAAGATCTTAATTCTTTAAAAGAAACATCTATTTCAAAACTCATTAATAATATAAATTGCAAAAAGAATCATATTAAATTTCTTAAAGAAGAAATTAAATTTCAAAGAATTGAAGAACAACTAAATAATCCTTCAATTCTAAAGAAAATTTCAAATTTTCAAAAAGAAATTGAAGAAGAAATTTGTTCCTACAAAATCATGTTGTTTCTCTTACTTACAATTCTGATTTTCATGAACTAAATATTTCGGCAAAATCTTGTCCTATTCAAATGAATATATATATATATATATATATATATATATATATGTATGTATCACACACACGAAAATGATCTCCTAAGCACCGCTGCTTAGTTTGTGTTAAACAGTAGTGATATGGCACAATATTTAATTGGTGAATAAGTTAATGGTAGGCACTATAAATTTAATGATTCACCAATTAAATGTTGTACCATGTCACTGGTACTTAACATAAACTAAGTACCGGTGCTTGGGAAATTATTTCCGTACATATATATACATACATAGACATACACACATATACATATACATATACATATACATATACATATATACATATGTATATATGTAATTCCACACATGAAATGAAATAGCATATTCTCTTCAATTCTTTAAAGTGGTTAATGATAGGAAATAGTTTTTTTTTAAAAAAAAAATAAGAAATAAAACCTACAAGTTAAATTTTACACACACCCACGCGTTATCAGGTTTTAAGTGCACCAGAAAACATACAAATGTAACCTACAACTAAAAAATTAACCAAGTTAAATGCATGGAATTTAAATTAAACTCTAGCTTTTAAAATGCATTCAAATTCCTCTAGGATTGCTACCAACGTTTTTCTAAAAGTTTGGGATTTATTTTTCATTCCTTCAAATTAATTATATTCTTCCTAATTCCTATGCACAATACACTTTGAACAGGATATAATAAACAAAGCTTTCAAATGTAAAGAAAGAAAAACATAAGAGAGGAGCAAATTTCATAAGCTTTGGGTGTCGTCGGGAAACAACATTCACCGTCTAATTCAAAGTTTCAAATTAAGGTAGGTAGAGGTGCAAGTGTTATTTTGTTTTCGAATTATGATTTTTTGTTAAAAATTTGAATGAAATGGTACCTCTAGGCACAGTATTTCAGCACTACTATAGTTTGAATGATCATTCTTTAGATCTATGTGTTATGATAATGCTATAGAAATCAGATTATTCCGAAAATCCATCTTTGTATGATGGTATAAATCTATAGTTTGAATTATCTAATTTGATAACGAAATGCACATATAACACCTATTAAGTTTCAAACTCATGGGCTAATTCCCTTCCTACAGTCTGATTTGATTTGCTTGGGGCATAGATGATGGTAGATGGAGATGCTATATGCCATGGAGAAGCCAGTGATTTAATGTCTTTAACTCAATTACAAAATGCTTACGTTTTCTTTTAAATAGATTTATATGGACATCGTGTGTGAAATTATTCTACGAAAATTTCTTTATGAATAAGTTATGTTTAAAAGTGGATATGTGTTCTAGAAATTAACTCATGAAACATCGTCGCGCAAAGCGGATTCCAACAACTCGCCTAAATTCTGCTTACCCAAAACCTATTTGATCATTTTGTTCTTCTGTGCATCTCTGTGATGGGTAAATCTCCATGAAAAAGGGACAACTTTCGTGTTTACAAAAAGAAAAAGTGTTAGTGATTTAATTTGTTGTTTCTTAAAAATTCCAGCTTCTACATTGACTTTAAAAAATTGTAACTCAATCGTTACTTAGAATTTTAGACAAGACCAGTGGCATTTGATAGCTTCATAGGTTAGCTACTGAATAAATTTTGAATTGTGTCAATCCGATGTGGGTAAAATTTTATATGTCATTTTAGGTGAACTGCACTGGTTTACCTTCAAACCGAGTCATTGCGTGGGTTTTGAAAAATATTTTGATAAGTCATATGTTGCCGACAAAAATCAATTTTTGGATATATCATAGTATAAGGAGTTTTCTACTTTACATTAAATTTCATGACGTTTTGGAGTTGATAGCTATGCAAACAAATTTATTTTGACAATTGCCGCTTGAGATGTAATGCAAGACAGCAATATTTGTTTTATTTCCTGCCTTTAATGTTCACGTCAACAATAGATAAATGTATTGAAATCCTTCTAAAGACATTTTTGAAAATGTTTCTTTTAGTATTGAATTGTGTCTCCAAAAAAAAAATATAAATATAAATATAATTATAAATATATAATAATTAAATCAATTATTAAATTAAATCTTTATGCTTTCTGCTAAAAATATAGTTAATTATTAAGTTTATGGCTAAAGTACAGCTAAACTGTGATGTTTCGAACCACGGATTAGGGCGTTACACGAACCGAAGCAATCTGCATAATGGTCGAGGCCCTAAAGCCGAGCCGCTTTATAGCGTGGCCGAGGCCAACGCTTCAACAAGGGCTTAGGACCACACAAGCCGAAACCCACTTTACCAATGCAAAAGCCTCCGAAGCATCTTCCGTTATCACTTCTTCCAAGAGATCTTCTCTTACATAGAAATCTTATTCGAATCATTGATGGGACATTTGTCATGAGTGTAAATGTTAATTCTTGTCAACAAAGTGGCAGCTCTGCTCGAGTAATAAATGTAGAGCAGGATAGCAAGTTAAAGAATGAAGCCCAGGATTGGATGTTTGAAGTAAAGAGATGAGGCCACGTGTATCCTCATCCAAGGGCCACCATTTCATTTGTACCACCATAAATACTCCCCCATCTGGCCACGTGTATCTTCATCCAAGGGCCCTCATTTCGTTTGTACCACTATAAATACTCCCCCATGTAATTATATTGAAACTAATTCAACTTTGAATACAAAACAATACACTTCATTTTCGCTCTTGATAACTGTATTTACTTCATGTTAGTTCATTAAGATTGGTAATTATTGTGCAGTCGCTTCATAAATATATCACTGGATTCCGAAAATGATTGTCATGTTAAGAAGCTTCTCACACGTCCCGTCTTCTAGAGAGTTATTGTCCCTTGGTTTGTCCTAACGTGTACGCGAGTGGGTCTAGCATATATTGTCTGCGTGCCCCTAATCGAAAACAAGGTCAACAAAAATCAAATTTTAATTCAGTATCAAATTAGAGTCCAACTCTAATTTCAATTGAATTAACATTTTAATTTAAGATAAAATTCCTAAATAAAATAAAATTCAATTTAGGGTTAAAGTTTAAAATTTAAGTGAAAATATAAAAGCTATCAATTATAAATAGAAATTCTAATTTTGGGTCAAAATTAACTTATGGCCCAAACTCATTTAAAGTACAATAAAAGAAAAACTTTTAATATTCAAATTCAACACCCATTTTAAAACTTTCAACTTGACCCAAGTTAAAATAATAGCAGGCCCTTCAATTTAAAAATTCCATACCTGGCCCTTTATTTCAAATTGTAAGACAACCCTAAAATTTAATTGTATGCGAGGGCCTGTAATTTCACAAATTGCATCGGAGATCAGAGGCCCCCTCCACCTCATTCCCAAAACCCTAACCCTATTTTTTTTCTTTTGGGACCGCGATACCCCTTTTGGCGAGGCTTCCACGCTCAGGCAGTAGCGATGCCATTGTAGCAGTGGCCAAGATGCCACTACGGCATGCATTTCTGTCGCTGGGTTGTGCGTCGCTACCTGCCGCCATAGTTCGATCCATTTTTTTTTTGTCTTCAAAACTAGATTTTGAAGATGAAATTAATTCTATAGTTGTTAAATTCAAGAAGAATATGAATATTCAATTTTTAATTACATCAATATGTAAAACAATTTCTAACAAGCACAAAGTAGCTCTGATACCACTATTGGGAATTTACTTAATAATGTACAGTGGAATTTAAACAATATTTGAATTCTCACCAAGAATTTACTTTGTGTTTAGATAGAAATCGTAATAAAAATTATACCTTTGTTGAATTCTGCAAATATCATTGCTTTTCTTTTGTTCCAACAATCTTAATCTACAACTTACAACTGTCAAGTTGTCCAGCCTCCAATTAAATTCAACACAGGGAACAAGATTGTGAGAACTAGAGTTTTTGTTTTTCTTGTGTTGCAAAAGTAATGAAAATTCTCTACAGTTTCAAACCTTAGCAGCACTTAGCCCGTCTCTTAACCCGATCCAATATTTAATTAATCCGATTAATTAAATTTGGACCATGAATTAATTAATCAAATTAATTAATTTGGGCCAATTTTTAAGCGACCTAATTAATTAACTATCCAGCACTTATTAATTAATTAATTGGTAAATCTCTTTCTTCCAGTTCACTTTTTGTGTGTGACCCATTATGCTCCCAATCACAATGCCTAACATCGTGAATTATTATTTTGATCTAATCAAAATAGATAAACTAAAATACCAATTTTAATTTATCACTAATTCACATTCATCGTCCCAAATTGACATCTAGTAATGTGTCAGGGCAATATATGTAACAGGAAATGTCATGTGGTTTGTTGGTTTATGTAAAACTATAACCCCTTCGTTAATATGACCCAATAAATTACGAGTTATAGATACTCAATTATCGATTATATCTTTCATTCCACTATTAAGTCAATACAAGTCGAAAACTCTTTTTTGACTTATGAGTATGCCTTGGTCAAGGATTTCGTTATCAACTTAACTAAATGAAATGTAGATCATAATCTCTTATTATTTAAGAGTAACGAATCCTTTGTTGACCGTACACAACATTTATATGATTCTTGACATATCCGAGCAATGCCGTATAAGTTACCTTTGGTAGAGCAACGTCCAACATCACCAAAGTATGACTACTCCTCATATAAGGCTCTATGATGACCTCAAGTGAAAGGACCAATTCTGCTACTGAACGTTAGACAATCAAATATTTATCTATGTGGAATTTCCCAGTGGGTCTCCAATATTTTGTTCTATAACAAAATATGTATGTGTTCGTTTAAGTGTTACCACATTTTAGCTTATGAGACAGCTACTTACTTCATAAGTAAGACATACCTCACATAATGGTGTATCGATAATAACGATATTCTTATTTCGTTATTACTTATGGCCATGAATGATTTAAGATTCAGTCATCTATAATTTGCATCTCATAATCACAACTCCCTGTAATTACTAAAATTTGGAACTACGGACTCTATTATTTAATATCATTTATTAGAATAATGATTCAAATAAATAATAAATCTTTCCAAAATAATGCATTAAATATATTAAAAGTGTATACAACCTAAATTGATATAACCTAGGGCATAACACTTACAAAATATCCATTTGACTTTAAACATGTAGAAAATAAACAGTTTTGAATTGTTTTGGGGAAAAATTGACAAAATAAGTCTCGAAATACTAATTGATGACAACTAGAAACTGCCGTAATTTTATGATTAAACATTCCATGGCCTTTCCATTTTGCTAAAGGCTCCTTGGCATTTTCTCCTAATAGTTTGAGGATGATAGTTAACATGATCTATTTGTGTATCTTATGAACTAATGTATCCACCACGGAAATGTCCATTAAGTAATAGGGTGTTTTTCCTTCCTTAAGCTCTTCCTATTCCCACTGGTATTCTAGAAATAGTTGGTGCTTTGCAAGGCTGGTTGAGTGTCGATCTAGGAGCTGCTGAGCAAAAGAATTTCAAAATCAAAAATTCAAGAGATACAAAGTACAATCTCAAATTAGTTTAAAAAAATACTTCATACTTTTACACTTACCAGCACCAATAATATTAGACGAAGATTGAATAATTAGAGTCTGTGCAGGAGGTGGAGCATGAGTTTGCAAAGTTGTTAGCATAGGATTGATCCATGAATTGGCTCAGGGGTTTGATAAAATGCTGCCAGGCATAAATCAAAATCCTGCATTAGCTTCTAATGAAATTTGTACAAAAAATATACCCTATACTTTAAAGCTTAGTGACATTTCCATGAAACCAAAAAATGAAGGTAAGTCCCTAGTTACCCAACATGTGATAGGACTTCAATAAGAATAACGTATGCTAAGAGAAGAAAGGGGCAAGGCCAAGGGTAATCAATTCAAAATGTGAAAATTCATATTGCAACACCTCTGGGAAACAATATTTCATCCATTTGTTAGGTTTTTAAGTTGTCATTCTTTGCCCCGAGAGTTCCACTAAGTAGTGAAAATAAAAGGAACTGAGAAGCTAGCAATTAAGCAGAATTTGGGTGCAGCTGGGAGATAATTAAATCTTTCTAAACCTCAACAGAAAAAGCATTTAGAATTCAATCTAATATCAATGCAAGCTTAATTATATTTAGTTCTGTATAACTTTGCAGTAAGTGCAACAAATTAAAATAATCCTATTGAGGATTCTAATAGAAACCTACTCACTCAATTAATTATCGAAGTTGTATAGGTGGCACTTTTCCAACTAAATGTTACTGCTCATTTCTGAAATTGCCTATTTTCTTAGATAACAAATATCTCAAAATTTTGAAGTATAGTAAAAGAGGAAGGAAGTGATAGTAAAGCATGCTTTTAATTTTTCTTGTGATGGCCAAAATATTCATGCTATAAGATTCCAAAATATGATTTATCCTTCGGGACTAAATGGAGGATAAAATGCGATAGGCTGCAAATTTGACTTTGTTGGTTTTTGATATCCAATAAATTTTGAGCGATGATGTTAAAAAGTTTCAGATAGACCTCAGCCGATGAGTGAAATAATTATCATTACAATCAATTTATATGCTTGACCTGAAACCAACATGGGCCACTAGTAGCAACTAAATTTTATTAATGTTACCTTAGCCCAAATTTACTTATAGGATGGTTTTCTTGAGTCTTGGCCCAATTGATGATGTAACCTAAATTTGTTTATGGCCTCATTGTGAAAGAAGCCGTGTATGTGTTTTGCCCCTTCGTTGAGAAGAAAATTGAGGCTGCTTATTCTTCATCCTCTTCATGCCTTTGTCTTCTATTGCCTTATCTTTGCCTTTGTAGCTTGCAAATCACCATCATAATCTTGCCCCTTTGTGGACGAGAAAGGAAGAAAGCAACTATAAATGAATATAAGTTGTGGGTTGGAATTTTGTTTAATTGGTTGATATTGATTGGTAAGTTGAAACTGAGCCCGAATCCATTGATTGAAGATCAATTCCACTACATTGGGTATTAGAGCCACGTAGATGGTGGATTTTTGGCCAAAAATCAATGAGAAATGAGCCTAAAAATCCTGTAGAAATCGAATTAGAAACTGTCAATTTTTGAAAAATTCTGTCTGAAACTATTTTTCCATTTTTCAATGAAAATACTTTTTCATTGGACAAATGTAGACTACCAGTGAGTTCAACAAACCAAGGTACACATGGGTGGATGGTGCGTGAATGACGTCGACGGATTGTGATGGTGCGTCAGGCAGTGATTCCTTTAGGCAGAATATTTCGAACATTATTTTTTAATGATTTTGTTTGTTAGTTTTCTATTTCAGGTTATACGATGAAATTTAAACGGTTTCGCCCCTGTGCATTTGTGATTCAATTTTTACTCGATTGGTAGCTGCATTTGCTGGAGACTTTAGGATGAATAGTGGTGATCCTAAAGAGATAAATTCATATCTCTCATAATTTATGGACTCAGATTGGTTTACTCTAGTATATTGGTTTGCCTCAATTTAAATTTAAGCATTAGTGCGTCATCGTGTGGGTTGACATTACGATTTGGGTTATCATGAAGGGATAACTTGCTTGTACTAGAAATTTTGGAATTGTTTGCTCTATTTGAAGTGTTGGATTTAACTACAAGTTAATAATTACTTCTATGTTTAATTGCCTATACTGTGTGAGAATTTGAATATTTATTAAACTGCTTCATATTGTATTGATTATCCTGTTAGAACACCTAAATTTGACATGTTTGAACATTCCTTGATCTAAGATCGTGAATTTTAAAAAATTCTGGGAATTTAGAAATGGTGCATATTGTGGACTTAGGATTGCTTTGTGTGACATATTTGTGCATTTTGGTTGTTCTATTTTCTAAAAATGTAATTACATTTCAAAGTTGAGATTTTCAGTGGGAAAGAGAATTTTTCAATTTGACAGTGAAAAATAAAAGGGGATTTTGGTTCAACAAAAAGTTTCAAAGCCATAGATTGCAGATTTCCTGCAAATTTGACAGAAGCACAAAAGGAAGAATATGATGAACTTACTTACACTTCAATTATTTTATATCTATCTGACACTATTTTGAGAAAAGTTGGAAGACTTATATTTTCTTAAGTTTACTCTTGATAAGTTGTACTTGCATGAATGATTTTTTAGTTTTAAAATGGATCCTTCAAAATTTTTTGATGACAATTTAGATATTCAACAAGCTTGTTCAAGATATCGTTAATTATGATGAGAAGGTGTCTGAAACTTATAAGGCTATTATTTCACTTAATCCAGTACTTGGTTCATATAGAGAGGTTAAAACTACAATTAAATATGGTAGAGATAGCTTAACATCCAAGATTGTTAAAGATTCCCTTGAGAGTAAGGAGATGGAGATTAAGGCTTAAAAAGAAGATAAGAGGAATGGTGAGTAACATACGATGGGAGTAAAATGAAGTTTAAGCAAATAAATTTGGGTAGAGCTCAAGATAGTAGTGACTCAAGTGATGAGAGTGATAAGAAGATGGGTAAGGGATGGGGCAAGTCTAATAGTAGATAGTGTTACAATTGTGGTAAGTCTGGACACTTCATTATGGATTGTCCCAAAAAAAATTATAAGTAGAACGGTAAAATGAAAGTTGAGGCGAATGTGGCTATAGGGTCAAGTGATGACCCTAGTAAGGTTTATTGAGAGTAAACCTAGTTACTGCATATGCATCTGTGTGTAATCCTTTTTGCATGTGTGTGATTATTTATTTCTGTTGCATTGATATGTTATACTTTCAATTTGTTTGTATGTACAATTGCATGAATTGAAGTGATCTTATTACTTGGTGTAATTATCTGCATGCATAGTAGGTTGGGATGCATTAGCAGTGTGTAGAGTGTCTTTTGGTAAGGCAGAGTATAGATGTCTAGAGGTACATTGGTTGTTTGTACAAGGATGTGGAGTGGACATTTGGATCACAAGTGAAGAGTTGATTAAATGTTAGAATCCTTTATCTGTGAAGAAACCCTGATCAGGTGAAGACTAAAAGAGCCACTTCTATCACTTTTGTTAGGTAGAGACCCATTGTCCACTTAGGTTGGAAGAAGCGATGTTGAGATAGAGGATTATCCCGTAAACTTAGGATCTATTGTGTTTTACCAGTTATACATGGATTGAGTGATTAGTCTAGTGAGTATGGTAGGCAATGAGAGGAGATATGTGTTTTCAAGGTAGAAGCAACAAGAAATGGGATAGGATAAGTGTGGTATGATTTTTTCAATGTATTTGTTGCATATGTCTTGGTCATTTGATTGATTAACTTGGCATTAGTCTGTTGTTTAGTATAAACATGTTTGAAAAGATTTGTGTGTTATCATGTATTATATTGACATCGCATGTTTATTTGTTCTTGATTGATTATTGTGAATATTTGCTTCTACTTGTGTTTTCATAACCTTAGCTCTAGTAAGTATGTTGAGCAAGTATGGTATACGTTTTGGGTTCGAAACACGAGATAAGGTCTATGATCCCATTTTTAGTGGTTATCTAGAAATGGGATAGGATAAGTGTGGTGCGATTTTTTCATAGGATCATTTATGCATTTGTTGCATATGTGTTGACCATTTGATTGATTAACTTGGTATTAGTCTGTTGTTTAGTGTGAACATGTTTGAAAAGATTTGTGTGTTATCCTATATTATACTGATATTGCATGTTTATTTGTTCTTGATTGATTACTGTGAATATTTGCTTCTACTTGGGTTTTCTTAACTTTAACTCTGGTAAGTATATGGAGCAAGTATGGTATGTGTTTTGGGTCTGAAACACGAGATAAGGTCTATGATCCCATTTTTATTGCTTATCTAGAAATGGGATAGGATAAGTGTGGTGCGATTTTTTTATAGGATCATTTATGCATTTGCTGCATATGTGTTGGCCATTTGATTGATTAACTTGGCATTAGTCTGTTGTTTAATGTGAACATGTTTGAAAAGATTTGTGTGCTATCCTATATTATACTGACATTACATGTTTATTTGTTCTTGATTGATTAGTGTGAATATTTGCTTCTACTTGGGTTTTCTTAACCTTAACTCTGGTAAGTATATGGAGCAAGTATTGTATGTGTTTTGGGTTCGAAACACAAGATAAGGTCTATGATCCCATTTTTATTGGTTATCTTGATTATGCAAGTATTGACCATGTGTTATGATTGTTTACAGGTTTAATGGGCATCAAGTTGGAGATTTGTTGGGTTTTCATAACTAATAAATCTCGAGCAATGATGTTAAATAGTTTCGGATTATATTTCGTAGGCCTCGGCTGATGAATGAAATAATTATCAATATAATCAATTTATAGCTCGACTCAAAAGCAATGTGGGCTACTAGTAGCAACTTAATTTTTTTAATGTTGTCTTGGTCCAAATACACTTATGGGTTGGCTTTTTTGTGTCTTGACCCAATCTTTGTGTGTGTGTTGCCCTTTTGTTGACAAGAAAATCAAGGCTGGTGCTTCTTCATCCTCTTCGTACCTATGCCTTTTGTTTTCTTCTCTTTGCCTCTGTGGCTTGCATATCACCATCGTAACCTTGCCCCTTTGTAGGTGAGAATGGAAGAAAGCAACCATAAGCAAATCTATGTTGCGCGTTGGAGTTTTGGTTGATTAGTTGATATTGATTGGTAAGTCGAAACTTAGCCTGAAATCCATTAATTGAAGATCAATTCCGCTATAGACTTCTTTTATCATCTCCTGAGAAGCACATGTTAAACATTTAACAAATTGATGAAATGTTAATTTCACTCCAGAAGTAAAGTTGGTGATAACTTTACCTTTTATAATATTCGCTCCATGTGAAACTAACAATGTCATAATCCTGTTTGTTCTGAATTTCAATTCGAAGTCATTTCCTAATCCTTTACATGGTGCAAAACTTTCACGAGAACACTTTCTAGAATTGTCTAGAGGTCTGTGCTACGGTATGCCACATATAGAGCATATGACACAGCAGAATATTAAAATACAAATAGGATGACACCCCCCTGCCTGTACTAAAATTATTCGTTTCCCCTTTGTAAGGATGGAAGTTCTAAGAAAAAGTGGCGTGGAAGAGATAAGCTTGGCGCACCCCCCAAAAAAATTTCAAATTCTATAGTTTCCCTATATTGAAAATGCCGCCAACCTATGTTGTCCTCTAAAGTGCAAACCCTGCATCTATGCTCCCTAGAAGATATATGTACGGTGATATTACAATTATCTTTACGGTGAAATGTGATGGTTCAGAACTATTTCTGCACAATCAATTTGCATTGCCATTGTATTTTCAAATCTACTTCTAGAGAACTTTTTTTTTTCTAAATCATATGACAGTTGGGAAGGGACATTTAGTAAGAGACTGCCCTAGTTTATGTAACCAGAAAAACAAAATCACAGACGGGGTTGTTTTTGAAGTATATAAATTAAAACATCTTAAATGAAGGCTAGACTTTGTGAAAACCTCAAAAAAAAAATTGAAAATAGTATCCAAAATTCAATAAAATGGGAGACACCAATAAAAAGTTTTTGCATGGGAGATTGGGAGTAATCACCGACATTATCTACACTCTATATCTCTTTATCCAATTGGTTAAGGAATTATGATGCTACGCCAGTGAAAATAAAGAAACAGTATATGAGTCAGTTAAAAAGGGTGTCAGTTTATAAGTAAAATCTAGTTGCGATATATGTCATTATAATGTCTTTAAAAGTTACCTGAATTTGTGGAAAAAGTTTCCGAGTAACTATTTGTCTTAGATCCCGTTCCATCAACCACACTTGAATAGATTTCCCCATATTTACGTGGTTGAAAATTACTCTGCTAGTTTAAAAAATCACAAGTTTAAAGCATTTAGATTTCAAATTATTTTTGGCATAGCTAGAACCTACATATTTTTTAAATTTCAAAAATATAAATGGTTAAATAGAAATTTTTTAAGGTTTGTGCAATTAACAGAACCATGTACAGAAGAGTAAAAGGGTGCCAAGATATTTTGAAGTTGCATATACTAAGACAAAATGCAAGGGAAAACAATTCCAGATTACTCAATGCTTATATGTGTTCAGAGGAAGAAACGATAAACCTCGAAAATGACAGAAATAACAGAGTTTATACCGATCTAAATTAGACTAACTAACCTCTTGCATTAAAGTTCACTTACCAATTTTTAATGGGGAAAATTGAATAACGTTTCAAAATGATACAATTTGAGTTTTCTTGAGTGCAGTTTATGAAGAGAACTCAAGTTATACTCGTAACATCGTGAACTATAAACAAATTTTCAATATAATTGAGAAAAATTAAAAAATAAAAAGCTCAATGACTCCAGTCAGTTAGAATTATTTATATCTATTTTTAAAGTACCTCTAGAGTGGATTTTATTTGCTTTGAAAAACAAAGGTATATAATTCAAAGACAAAAAACAGTTCCTCAATAAAGTTCTGCAGGGGAGTTTGTCAATCCATTACCTAAAAATAAAATGTAATTACGAACAACTAGATGACTTTTATTGTTTCTTTTTATTCCTAAGGTTGGGCTTTTTTCTTTTCTTTTTATTTCTCAGGTTAAACTTTAGCTGTTGAAGAGTAAAGCTCCGTCAATCACTTAAAATCTATATATAGATTTCTATCTTCCAATAATAGAGGATTGAAATTTTAATATGAATTCAGGGTGGGGAAGCATAGTGATACATTCAGTGGTCGACGGTTGGCTTATTTGGAGAGTGGGATGAGACAAAGCAAGCTAAGGCATGATGCTTTTATACAAGAAAGCAGTTAGCTGCCGCTATTTTTTTGGTACTGTTATTATTGTGAAGCTAAATAAACATCATATAACATTTAGTATGTATATACATATTGGTGAGAACATGTCTTTTACTAAGTAGGGATTACTTTTTGATTTAAATACTAGCACACACTATTTTAAGCTTGGTGATATTTTGGAAAAAAGGGTCTTCGAACTGTTCTTTCAAAAATTTTAAGACTCATTTTTTGTCGATCACACATTCCTCGTTGGGTTTTGCTACATTGTTCTACACTACATAGCAGCACCATAGGGGACTGGATGGGGTGGATTCTTAAATCTTTCAGTTGACCTCAAGGTATGTTATTTTCAACGTAGAATAGAATAATAGAGTAAGTAGCTGTTCCTTAAAACCGACCACAATTATCCTATCTATTTTATCAAAAAACAGACAAGTAGCTGAATAAATACTTCCAAATAATAAATTATTTGAGCATCCAAATGATCTAAAATCCAATGGCTACTGCACAGTAATATGACTAAATTAGGACCCTGACTTTCCTGTGATCTAGGCTTGAATTGATATGAATTGGACACACCAGGTCGAAATCCTCTACTATCTCTTTGTGATGGTCTATAGCTAGAAGTAACTTCCAATGTCTGACTATTGCTTGTTCTAAACTTTGTTTGCTCTCTACCCATTGGTCTATAAGATATACTCTACTCTACTCTCAAAGCCGATTCAACCAATTTGCCAAATTTGTTCCAACATGCGGCTATCATTGCTAACCCAATCTCTTCTCTTAACCTATTTTCAAGCAGTCTCCATTTATCAATTTTATTGCTAAGCCGAACTTGAGCATACTTTGAAAGTTCAATGAATTTTGCCTGATATTCTGCAACAGTCATCTTTCCTTGTACTAACTTTAAAAATTCTTCCTGTTTTGCATCTTTATATGAACGAGTGCAATAAGCATCATAAAAGGGAGTCAATACGTCTGAAATCATCCAAGTAATAATAGAAGGGAGTGGATATGTACTTTGTAGTGACTGTGACCAATCATATGCACCCCCTTTAACAAAAAAAGGGCAAAATGCAAATTCAGATCATCTGAGCAACCCATAACATCAAATATCCTTTCTATCTTGATCATCCATGATTGAGCATCTGTAGGATAGACTGTGCCTATGAAAACTTTAGCTCCTAATTTGTTTCCCTTTCAATATTGAAATCTTTGTTTGTACTATGCATGCAGAAGCAACTGCAGTAGCAATTCGTTCAACAACTATAGATCGTATGTAGCCACTCCTGCCACTTTTGTTGGTTTTCATTTCAATTTTTTATAGCATGACATCTTTGACTCAATTTTTGGGTTTGACTCTATTATCATTTTCTAATTTAACTTGGTTATTACAATTTAGGAGCTGAAATTTTTGTTGGACTTGAAAGGGACAAGATATAGGCATACCATTTCATCTACAACTCTACTACTAGGGCTTATATTGTTCTCTATATATTTTTGGCTCTTTCTACAATTTAATTAGGTTGTTTAATTTCATTACAAGTTACGCAAATCAAAATACAAAATCATTGTAATTCTTTCTCCATATTTTAGTGAAATCTCCATTCCTCTACCAATTTTTTAATTCTTGAGTTCGTGATCAATTATTTCATATTGTATCATACTAATTTCTTGCCTATTGTCACTGCAAATTGGTATTGGAATTATCTGACATTTTCTTCGTCATTTATAAAAAACTAGCATCAGAGCTAAGGTTTTATTCATAGGGAGATTTTGATTTCGAGATGCCAACCATGAAGTTCGATATTTTGCTATGAATCGCAATACAAGATTTTCATTATGGCATATTAAAGCGGAAGTGTGCTCTCTTATATGGGATAGATCTCGTTGCATTTTTTGCTTGCTTCATATTTTTTTGTTTAGAGACACGATTTTATATACTCATGATACTCTCACCATTCTATTTTCGAAGGAGAAAATGAAACATGTTGTTGAGATTCATGGAGATGGCATTGTTCTTGAGGATGGTTGTGCAAAGGGGCAAATTAAGGTCAAACTTCAAAATTTATTGCAAGAATTCAGAACACTTATTTAAGTATTGCTATAGAATAGACAAAATTTAGTTGCAACTTTTCAGAAGGGAAAGCAATTTGACAATTCGATTGAAGTCAGCATTGGAGAAACATTTCACAATGAAGGAGATATTTTGGTAATTTCTCATGACGATTCCAAACATGAATAGGATTAGATCCTTAATACTGCTTGCACTTTTCATATGTGCTCCAATTGGGATTCGTTTACAAAATGTGAAGAAGCTTCCAAAGCTGGTGTTGTGATTAATTGATGGAACTGTCATAAGACTTGATGCAATGCGACATGTTCCCAATTTGAAAAAAAAAAAAATTATCTCCTTAAATACTCTTGACTTGAAAGGGTACAAATTCAGGTGGAGTCCAAAAAGTTTGTAGAGGTGCTCATATTGTGTTGCAGGGACGGAAAAAGTCCTAATTATATATCATGCAAGTTTCTACAAAATCTTTGAAGGATAAGCATAGTTTAAATAGACAAGTGGATTGCGAGTTTGGTTCAATACTGTCAGATTTTTTATTGGGGTCTACTTTAATGAATATGTTTAAGTCAAGTTCGAAAGTTATGGATAATTTAGCTTTGTCACCATTACCAGAGGTGCCATTGAACAGGCCCATTTGAGAGAATATGTCTCCATATAAGTACAAAGATGCTGATTTTGAAGGAGGTTTATCTAGTAATTTTTTAAATAGTATGTCAAAAGAAAAAATATCATAATTTCTATTTTCTGGTTTACTGCATGAAGTATAAACCGTCTTAAAATATGTTAAACATAAATTAATTTTTCCTTTTGAAATCATTTAAAATTATTGTTAAATTGATCAAAACGACCATATGCTTATTTGGGATTCGATGTGCGGGGTTGTGATGACTGCTTCATTCATGCGTGAAGGTGATGATTGTAGCATAGATCCTTCAGTTGAAATATTTTGTGGCAATTCTATTACAGGGCTTGTTTCAGCTTTGTTTAGTGATTGTCAATCATGTTGCCTTTTGTTGCTCTTGATTAGATAAACTTTGGTGTCCAATTGTGTTCTTGAAATTTCGATAATTCGAGTTTGAATCCATTTGGATTTTGTGGTGGAAGTGGAGAATATTTCCATGCTGGTAATTTTGACTGAAAAGTTCATTTGTGTTTCTCGTTGAAGAGTTAACTTCATTTCTTGCAGTGGAATTTGTCTCCAGGCATAAAATCTTTGAAGTTTACTCATTTAATGGAATTCGTGTCAAGGTGAAATTTGTTAGAATTAGGGTGTGACCTAAATTCTATTTCAAAGATAATTGAAAATGCTAATTAAAGTTCACTTAAGAATAATTCTTTGTTGGAATCCTATTCGAAGTTTGTTTGACAAATTTTAGTTGAAGTTCTATTTGAAAGCCCAATTTGGAAGTTGAAATTTGTGTTCAACTTGAAGAGGACAAGATATGGGTGTTCCATTCCATCTACAACTCTACTTCTACGGCAAGGTTTGTTTTCTATATATATTTGGCTCCTCTATAATTTAGTTACGTTGTTTAGCCTCATTACAAGTTAGACAAATTAAAACACAACGGCATTGCAATTCTTCTAATCATATTTTAGTGAAATCTCCATTTCTTTACCAATTATTTTGTTCTTGAGTTTGTGATCAATTACTTCATATTGTGTCATATTATATTCTCGTCTATTATCACAACAAATTGGTATCGAAATTATACGAGATATTTTTTCTTTGTTGAGAACATGTCATAAATAAATTTTGTTCCAGCTGTTTCCATATTCAATTACAGAAATAACAATGAAATTCTCAATGGTATTATTTTTAAAGCAGATTTAAAGTAAACATATCAAGTTGTTCATACCAAACATATGTAAATTTTCATTTCACAAAAGCTACTATAATCATACAATCAATCTTATTTCACTCCAATATAACACATTTTTAGAGACTGATATTCCCATACAGATTTATTGATGAATATTGGAATTTATTTATTTTTTATCCAAAGAGAAACAGGCAGATTTAGAAACGACGACCAGTGGTTTTTATGGAGAATCGTCGCTAATACACCAATAAAGTTAAATTCAAAACTCTAATCATGACCTAACATGATGGATCATGATTGGTAAATGTTAATAACCTTAAAAACAATAAGATAGTTAATGAAAATTATCAATAGCATATGACTGACAAATGTTATTAAATCCATAATCAATCTCACTTAATTTTTCATTGTTTACTACAGAAAGTAAATGACAAATTGGGTGATAAATTATATCTCATATTACAATATGCTACTAAATACGTCACCGCAACATGATATTAATGTATGAGTTATTGACAATGTGAATAATGGGTTCAAGAACTTCCTACTATTATTAACTTTTTCGTTAGACAGATGATTAGAGTCCTGCTTCTTAATAGAAGTAAGGTCATGAAGTTATACTTTTGCATACTATACATTCAGCATGGTTAGAGTTTTAATTTGTTATCATTTTTTTCCTAAACTTGTATTTTGCGAGTTTTAGATTTTTTAACTGCTTGTTTGATATAGAAGCATTCGTGCTTTAAGTGAAAAGCAAATAAAATATGACAAATGTTTATTAACTTTGAACATGTCGAAAATAAACGTTTTTTTGGGGAATTTTTTGAGGAAAAATTGACAATATAAGTCCAGAAATACTATTTTGATAACAAATAGAAACTTTATAATATTATGATGCAACATTCCATGGCCTTTTCCTTTTGCCAAGGGCTCCTCGCCTTTGACAGCATTTTCTCCCAATATTTTGAGAATGATAATTAACATCCACTATTTGTGTATCTTGTGGACTAATGTATCCACCATGAAAACCTCCTTCAAGTAACCGGATGGTTTTCCCTTCCTTGAGCTCTTCCTATTCCCACTGGTATTCTAGAAATAGTTGGTGCTTTCCACAGCGGGTTGAGGTGTCAATTCAGGAGCTGCTAAGCAAAAGAATTTCAAAAACTGAAAATTGATGAGATACAAAATACATTCTCAAATTAGTTAAAAAAAAGGAACTTCATACTTTTACACTTACCTGCACCTATAATATTAGATGAAGTTTGAATAGCTTGCGTTGGCAAAGGAGGTGGAACATGAGTTTGCAAAGTTGATGGCACAAGGTTTGACCCATGAACTGGCTGAGGGGTTTGAGAAAATGCTGCCAGCCCTAAATCAAAATCCTACATTAGCATCTAACCAAAGTTTGTGCAAACAATGTTTCCCATACTCTAAAACTTACTGACATATCTATAAAACCAAAAACTGGAGAAAAGTTCCTAGTCGCGGAACATGTGATAGGACTTTGATAAGAATAGCGCATGCCAAGAGCAGAAAGTAGCAAGGCCAAGGGTCATAAATTGAAAATATGACGATTCATTTTGTACTCTGGGAAACCATTTATCATCCGTTTGCTATGTTTTTATATTGTCATTCTTTATCCAGAGAGTTCTACTAAGTAGTGAAAATAAAAGGAGCATAGAAGTCAGCAATTATACAGAATTTGAGTGCAACTGGGAGACAGTAAAATCTTTCAAAACCTCAATAGATAAGCATTTGGAATTCTAGTAGCATCAATATACAATCTCATATCAATGCAAGCTTATTTATATTTAGTTCTGTAAAATTTTGGTACAGTTGCAACAAATTACTACAATTCTATTGAGGATTTAACGGAAACCTACTCACTCTATTAATTATCGAAGTTGTATAAGTGATGCTGTTTCGCGCGGGTTAGTCGCTAACAATTAAAAAGGATCAGACGATTGTGTAAGGGAAATTAAAATTACATGTTCTCTGTTTGAGAGTTTTTGATTCGGTCCTTTGCTCTATGTTTTTTCTCCCTTTTATACTTCATGGACGATCTCTTTGTGATCAACTGCCTAAAAACTGCTTGATCGTCCTATATCTGCCCACTTTCCTCGTAATGGCCAACTTGTCATGAAAACTGCTTTTTTTTAACTGCTGCCATTACTCTTCGTCGTTCAACCACTTTCGATTGAATTCCTTGAATCATGGAACGTGATAGGGCTGCTTTAATAACTGCTTTGATAACTGCACTTCTTGATAACCACAACGCTTTATGTTTGTTGAGACCTTGGGCGACTTGAAGGTTTGGGCGAGAATAGAGTAACAGCTCTGGGTGACTGTATGGCACTCCATTCGCTCAGATTTTGGGCGACTTGCAGACTTGGACGATGGCTTTACTGCGTTCTTGGGCCTCCCTATTTGGGCCTTCATCTTGATTTGTTTGATTGGGCTTTGTTCTTTGGGCTATCTGATTTGGGGATCCTCCAATTGGGCTTCACTCCTTGGGCCGTTCGATTTGGGCTTAATTTTTATGTGTCAACAATTACCCCCCAATATGGCAGAATTAATAATAATTATTAAATTTTGCCATATTCACTTTGTGTTTTCAACAACATTCGAAATTCCCAAGAATTTCAATCATTATTTTCTTCTATAACTTGAAAAGGTGCGTCGTTTTGCAAACCCTTATAACTCCCAAACACGCCATTTAACTGCACCACTAAATCACGCCTCAAATTTTTCGCGTCTCTCCCACGATTTACTGTTCATCTTTTGCTTCCCTGCTACGTAACCCTGCAAAACTTCGTTCCATCTCAAATGGCTACTTTACAATCTCAAGCTGGCGACTCCTTTAGTTTTCATGACTTTCAGAAACTCCTGAGTCGTCCATACATAACTCCGAGTTTTCTCGCGCCCGTCGATGTTGAACGCAATGAGTTTTACTTAGGTTCTTTCTTCAACAATGCAGAGGCAGTTGACACAGGCAGCGGTGGGTCAGCTGTTTCCTTGTACTCAAGGCCCTCCATTTCTAAACTCTCTGCCGCTGGGGCCACTTCGCGAAAGAGGTATTCGTACTTGGCCTAAATTTGATGTAGCTTTCCGTAGGTGGCATGCTCGCCTTGTGGGTCATGGTCCTACTAAGGCACTTTTTGATAGCGCTAGGATTTCTGATTTGTTAGAAATCTCTATTCGTCCCTCTACTTTTGATTCAACACTCTTTTTGATTGCTTTGAGTTTTTGGTCTTCCGAGTATAATACCTTTATTTTCCCTCTTGGCCCCATGTCTATTACCTTAAGGGATGTTGGGGCCCTGGTGAATCTACCACCTTTGGGCGATACCATTTTTCCTGGTATCTTGATTTCT
Source organism: Olea europaea var. sylvestris (assembly GCF_002742605.1). Taxonomy (NCBI): domain Eukaryota; kingdom Viridiplantae; phylum Streptophyta; class Magnoliopsida; order Lamiales; family Oleaceae; genus Olea; species Olea europaea. The sequence continues at coordinate 1,391,914 of NC_036257.1, read as the reverse complement.
GGTGGCGCCCCAAAGTTTGGTAAAAACTACACCGAATCTTATTCAAGCCTCCAAACCCTAATAATCATTCGAGCGCTGAGCCTTCCCATACTGAGCGAGTGGCCTTCCTTCTAGTTTGGCTTTGCAAATATGTTTTGTGTGTGCCAAGCATAAAGCCCTCCCTGAGTTATTTACCTATAGCGCACGAATTGGCGCGCGGCAGGCCTTTGAATTTATGTTCTTTATTTTTGACTGCCCTTTATAGAGGCATGGCCTCTCTTCAAACCCAATTGAAGAATGGTGCATCTCCCACTGGCAGTGGACCTCTTTGGTTCACTCAACTGTGGTTGAGATCCTATTTTCCATTGCTTGGTGCTCCATCAATTTCTCGCTCCTCTGCTAGCTATTATGGGCTAGCTATGGAGCCCTTGGCTCCTGTAAATATGTCCAGAAGGGACATTTTTTCATTCTTTTATTCTTTGGATTCAATCTCTTCCTTTTTTCCTTTTCCTCCTTTTTTGACTCCAAACTATGTACATCTCCCCTCCACTATAGACAGCGCGAGCACCTCCTTGCTCATTTGGATCTAGTTTTTAACCGGGAGAGAGCTATTTCATGATATCTTGACTGGGACCAATGCCAAGGCAGGGGTAGAAATTTATGCTCCTCAATTTTTTGCTCGCTAGCTTGGTTTCGGCCAAACTTGGCCTGTTCCTCCTTGCCATTCAAGGAACTTAATTGACCATTTTTATACCATTAATAAGGCGGAGTCAGAGGCTATAAATGCTCACAATCTTCTTTTAACCAGCCATTTCTCATTAGCCCCCTTCAATTCTAGCCACGCCATTCATCCTCTTTTTGAACAGCTCTGGCCGTCAGTGAAGCGCAGATTATTTGCGACTGATGTCAATCGTGCCTTTCATTCACTAGACCAGCCGAGCATTTCTTCTCCTCCTCCTGTTTTAGTCACTCCTTTGTCCATCCGGAGTCCTTCCCCTTCTCGTCGCGCTAAACAGTCTGCTCGTCCATCTTTTTCTCTCCCTGCCATGCCTACTATAGCCAAGAGTGCCCCAAGCCACAAACGGCCAGCCTCAGCATCTCCCATTCTGGAGGATGATGATGATGATGCCCTTCTTATCGTCAGGAGGAAGGTAATTAAATTGGTTTACTCACAAGAATACTTTTCCATACTTGAAACGTTTCTGTGTGCTGATGATTTTTTTGGACTTCTCAAAAAAGTTCAGCCTCTCCTTCAAAGGCTTTGGCATCGACAGCTCCTGCTCCATCATCCTCTGCTGAGGCTGCTTCATCTAGACCGGTTGATGAGGGGGCTACGCTTAAAGAGACATCTTCAGTCCCAGAGTCCTCATCACAACCCATGGATGAGCCACCTTCTTCCCAGGGCGTCAACCCCTCAAACATCAAAGCAGAAGGTAATTCAGTCTTTTGATGTCTTACCTTTGCTTGTGCTGTTGGTTTCTGATTTGTTGCTCTTGAGTTTTGCAGATACTCCTATGAGTCCGCCCGTTGTGGCAACATTTTCTCGCTCAGACAAGGGGAAGTCCTCACGAATGGAGGAGTTGTTGGTAGCAGACTTGGCTGAGGACATGCCATCTTCTACGATTGTTGATGAGGTAATCTTTGCTTCACTTCTATTTCTATCTTGTTCGTTGTAGTGAGAATCTTTAATATTGACAATTTTCTCTGCAGGATGCTAACAAGATTGTACGTTCTATCCAAGACTTGTTCGCTTCCTGGGGGCAAGTTCAGACGTCTCGGCTTCTTCAGAGGAAGATTTGAAGTTCCTTAAGGAGTCGATATTTGAGTACGTGTCCTTCATGGATATGGACATTGGAAGGGCTAGTGCTGCCAGACGCAAGGATAAACTTGAGCATTTGAATGCTAAGTTGGAGCAAGCACTGACGCTTCCGTCGCTCAATCTTTCTACCAATTTTAAAGCGACGTTGAAGGTTATCCACTCCGAGGTCCTTTCTTTGCTGGCCAAGAATGCTGAACTAAAGGCCAAAAGTACTCAATATCTTCGAGCCGTATCTGAGAAAGAGTCATTGCTTATGGAGATTAACAAGGCTAAGGACGAGTTGAAAGAAATTTCTACCGAAGTCATGGTTGAAGACTCTTTGATGGTTAATTTGGCTGCTCAGATGAAGGAACTTCAAGCCAAAATGGACAACTGCAGGGAGAGAATGACTGCTTAAAAGCGCAACGTCTCCCAAGGAATTGAGCGAACTAAATCCTTGGTCGAGCAGTACACGAAGTTGGAAGTTGATGATGATGTCGCGGCCGAATTGAACATCACTTCCTCTCGGCAGAACGAGGATTGGGAAAAACTTAGGGAACGAATTCGTTCAATATGGGGTGGACTGTAATTAAGACATATGATGTCTTTTTCCTTTTGTAATTTGATTTTCCCTTTGTAACTTTATCCATCATTAATGAACATTAACTTCTTGTGCATTTATTTGACGTTTTTTTTAGTCGTCAATTCTTCAAGCATTTAACTGCTTTGTGCTAAAAATCTCGTCCATTTTCTTTTGATATTTCCACCACTTTTCCCAAGACTCTGGGCTATTCAATTCCATTTACTAGGCAGAAATATGGCTGTTCATATTCTGTCTCTTCATCTCCACCCCCCTATAAATGCTTCGCATTTTCCATCTTCCATCTTCATCTTCATTTTCTTCTTCGAAACTAATTTGCTGTCATTGCTTGGCATTCTGACAATCAATCCGATCCGAAAATGGACTGTTTAATCCGCCCATTTTACTATTTGCCTTGATGTCAACTTTGGTGTGGGAGCTATAGAAAATATTTTCTGGCCAGCAGCGAAGTTTTTACCATCGAAGTTCTTCCCATCGTCTCTTTGTCCTTTACAAGGAGTCGATGATAGAAGGTAATTTTTGGGATGCTTGTGGGCCACCTTGCTTGCTGAGAGTGCTTCTCAGCTTGCTTGCTAAGAGTGCTTCTCAGCCTCTTTGCTCGCCATTGCAGCGATGCATTTAGGAAGGTGGTGAGGCTAGTCCACTCTCTTACTCGACGATCCCACCATTGCAGCGATGCATTTAGGAAGGCGGTGTGAGGCTCACTTAGCGATCAACCGGGAGTTACTTTTAATTGTATTTTGTAGAGCATCCATTATTTATATTTTTGCATTTTTGTAATGAACGTTTGATAATAAAGGACTTGCATTTGAACGTATTTCGCTCTGACCTTGTTATCCTTTAATCGTTCAACATATTTTGATTATGTTCTTATTTGTTCACATTCCCATAAAGAAGGAACATATTTTTTCAAATATTTACCGTTAATGAATCTTACGTGCTTGGTGCCATCTAAATCTTCCAAGTGATACGCTCCATTGGGTAACACACTGTTTATTTTGTATGGTCCTTCCCAATTGGGTGACCACTTCCCATACTTTGGATCCTTGCTATCCAAAGGGAGTATCGTCTTCCACACTAGTTCACCCAGGCTGAACGATTTGGCTATGACTTTTTTATTATAAAACTTATCCATTTTTTGTTTTTGAACTTGCAATCTATCTAAGACGTCCAACTTTAATTCGTCTAACCCCAATAAATTTTGAACTAGTGATTCGGCATACTCATCATCATTCAACTTATGTTGTAAGCACACTCTGATCGATTGCACGTTGATTTC
>NC_036257.1:1334009-1388027 GCF_002742605.1 Olea europaea var. sylvestris | reverse complement strand
TCTATAACGTTCTTCTGGGTGATCTCTTTCAAAGGTACCGCTTCTACCCATTTGGTGAAATAGTCGGTTGCAACTATAACAAAAGTATGTTGCTTAGACGATGGGGGATAAATTTTCCCTATTAGGTCTATCGCCCAACCCTTGAACGACCAAGGTTTAATAATAGGTGCCATCTCTCGCGCTGGCGCCCTTTGTATTGGACCATGTTTTTGGCATGCTAAACAACTCTTTGCATACTGAACGCATAATTCTCCCATTTTTGGCCAAAAATATCCACTCCTAATAATTAACCATCTCATCCTTTGGCCAGCTTGATGAGCTCCACATATCCCTTCGTGCACCTCAGCCATGATCGTCTTGGCTTCTTGCAAACTTACACACTTTAGTAATATACCATCAGAGCGTTTCTTAAACAACTCTTCATCTATTAGTGTATAGTTCAGCAAACACAGCTTCATTTTCCTACTATCCCTCCATTAGGTTCTTTAAGGAACCCTTTAATCTCTGTTCTCCAATCCATTGCATCTCCATCTTGTATGCAGTGAAGTTCAATCTTTCTTGCCCTTCTTTGAGTCACGGGCAATATGATTCCATACTCACAAGTAAACTTCCAATTCAAAACCTTTGAGTACCCTGAGGCCATTTGGGCTAACTCATTTGCCACGTCATTATATATCCTATTAACGCATTGAAGTTCTACTTGATCGTATTCTTCTAATAATTCTTGGGCGATCTCATATTGACTTATAATGGAATCACTTTGGCATTTAAAATCACCGATCAATTGATGGATCACCAATTGAGAATCGCCCCTAACGATCACATTTCTTACTCCCATATCTATCATTAGTTGTAGGCCTACAATTAAGGCTTCATATTTCGGCCTGATTGTTGGTGTACATTCTGTCTAAAGTGAATGCTAACTTGTAGTAAATCCCTAAAGGGTTAATTAATGCTACTCCTACTCCTACACCTTTAGAGGTTTTTGACCCATCGAAATACAACACCCAAGGTTTTAACTCGAACGAATTGATTTCTAGTTCGATTTCTTCAGGCATGTCAAGGTATGGATGATCTGCTAGAAAGTTAGCCAAAGCCTGATTTTTGACTGCCTTTTGAGGTATATATTGTATTTCGATTTCTGATAAAGCTAGTGTCCAAAGGCCTACCCTTTGGTGTAAAATAGGGCGCGAGAACATATACTTAACTAAATTTACTTTAGAAATTAAATAAACGGTTATGGGACGTAAATAAGCCCTTAATTTTGTACAAGTGAAATACAATGCAAGACATAATTTTTCGATAGCAAAGTAATTACATTCACATTTCGTTAACCGTCTACTTAAGTAGTAAATTGCCCTTTCTTTATCAAATTGGTCTTCCTGTGCGACCATTCCAGCTATTGATTCTTTTTCAGCCGATACATACACTTTCATTGGCCGTCCTTGGATTGGTGACACCAACACTAGTGGACTTGATAGATATGTCTTTAGGCTTTCAAAAGCCTTTTGATGTTCTTCTTTCCAGACGAATTCATCATGATTTTTCATCTTTAAGAGGGGCGAAAAGATTTTAGTTCGCGCTGCGCAGTTAGAAATAAAGCGTCTTAAAAAGTTTACTTGGCCTAGAAACCTTTGCAATTCTTTTTTGTTGCTAGGTGGTTTGACCTCTAAAATGGCCTTCGCTTTATTTTTATCAAGTTCAATCCCTCTCTTGTGTACTAAGAAACCAAAAAAATTCCCTATATTAACACCGAATGCACACTTCAAGGGATTCAACTTTAGCTTATATTGCTTCATTCGCTCAAACGGACATCTTAACTGTTCGAAATGGTCCTCTTCTTTAATGGACTTGACTACTATGTCATCTACATACACTTCAACAAACTTTCCTATCATATCATGAAAGATTAAATTCATTGCCCTTTGATAAGTTGCCCCTGCATTTTTTAGGCCGAAAGGCATAACCACCTATTCAAAACATCCTAGAGACCCAGGGCATCTAAAGGCAGTTTTGTGTATGTCTTCTTCAGCTATATAAATTTGATTGTATCCTGAATACCCATCCATGAAAGAATACATGACATGTCCGGCAGTCAAATCTACTAAAGAATCCACCGTGGGCATTGGATACTCATCTTTGGGTGTAGCTATGTTTAAATTTCTAAAGTCTATACACACCCTTAATTTACCATTCTTTTTTAGTACTAGCACGACATTGGACAACCATTCGACATATCTGGCTGTTCTAATAAAACCTGCTTTCAATAATCGTTCTATCTCTTTCTTGATTTCAGGGAGTACATTGGGAGCAAAACGTCTAGGAGGCTTCCTATGAGGTTTAAAGTTAGGCTTAGTTGGTAACCTATGTTCCACCAAGTCTCTATCTAAACTAGGCATTTGTTCATATTCCCAAGCAAAACAATCTTTGTACTCTTTTAGCAAAGCGATTAATTTGTGACTAACCTCTTGGTCGAGCATTTGGCTGATGAGTGTTGGGCTATCTTCTCCTTCATTGCCAATATTTACTTTGATCAGAGGGTCTTGTGCTTGAGCGTATCCAGATTTGGCGATCCGCATCACTTCGTCGTCCAGTTCCCTTGTAAGTACTTCCTCTTCTAAACAGTCCACCTTGTTGACTTCTCGGCCAATACTTTGTTCTAGCTCGATTACTACCAACTTATCCTTCAGTACTTTTAGGGCTATCTCTTCTTTTGCCTTGTCATTGCATTCCTTATTGAAAGCCATTAGTCTGGCTTTGAAGGCCTGAATGTCGGCCATTTGCTTTTGTAACTTGGAATCCATTCAAGACTCCTTGATTATTCTTTTGCCAATTACTGGCTCTTCTAGGGCCACTATATTTGGCCTCATCTATTTGAACATTTCAATGAGTGCGTCCATTGAGAATGGCTCTTCGCTTTGCACAACAACTTGAGTTTCTTCCCCATCTTGTACTACCCTGACATGTGTATAGTTTCCTTCGTACATAAACTTTTCCACTGAGTTTGCTTCTGCGACAAAAGGCCTATGATCGGCCTGTACCACCTCTGCTTGGCCTTTGTTATTCCAAAAGATCAAGCATTGATGGAGCGATGAGGGTATACATCGACTTCTGTGTATCCAATCTCTTCCTAGTAACACATTGTAACTAGTAGGACCGTCTATTACAAAGAAGACAGTGGTCCTAGTAGTTGTCCCTATAGTTATGTCCAATGGCATAACTCCCTTGGCTGAAGTTGCTCCTCCATTGAAGCTAGTGAGGATGACTTCTGTAGGAATCATGTCACCCTCTGTCTTTGCGAACTTTCTCATCATCTTAGATGGAATGGTGTTTATAGCTGCTCCATTATCGACAAGCACTTTTGCCACTGGGACGCCGTTAACTAGAGCTTTAACGTATAATGGCCTCAAGTGTTTAGTCAATTTCATGGCTGGCCGTTTAAAAATAACCTTTTCGGCAGCCTCTATTTCTACTTCCTGCTTGTTTTCTGTCGAATTATCCCCCTGTGATAAGTCGACGTGCAGTATATCACGCTGATCCTCTGTCTCCTGAACTTCCTTCCTACTTTTTTCTAATGCTTCCTCATCAGTTACCCAACCTGTGGGAGGGGGCATTATTCTTGGGGGTGACCCATACTTTTCAGAGTGAGGCACTCTCTTCTTCCTTTTGGGTGTCCCGTACAGTACGTAGAAATCGAAAGGACGCCCTGATGGTTCCCCCAACAAGTCTACTTCGCGAACTCCCTCTCGATATAGTTGCTTCAACAGAGTATTGCGCGATACTCCTCTCTTTCTTCCTTCTGCTTCTAGGTCGATTTCTTCTTCAATGTTTGTCATCCCATCGTCCTCTTCATCGTTGTAGGCCTCTCTAGAAGTCTGGCCTTCTTCACATACCAGCACGCAAGCTTCTCCTTCATTGTCCTCCTTCTCTTCTTCTTTTTCTTTATTCTTGAATTCATTAGCCAGTAGGTAATTATTGGCCACGATAGGAGGCAACATACCGAATTGGATAGTAAGGGGCTGATCTGGATCTTCTTCATCCCTTCTGTCTCGCTCAAACTTTGATCCCCCAGAAGAAGTTTCTGGCAGTTCCTTCATTGATTCATCTGTACCGGTCTCTTCACTATCTTTGAGGACATTTTGATTGGCTACCTTGAGTAGTGTGGGCGCTTTAGGATGTGGGACTCCCTATTGCTGCCTCATCATCCATCCATAGTTTCGTTGGAAACCCCTTTGTTGGGTTCTAGTTATCTCATCGAAGGGTATTGCCCTTCCTGCATTATACTGGAATGAATGCCACACATTCGGCCGGTGAGGTTGCAGCCTGAATGTTCTTCCATTATCTGCTGGCCTGAACTGCCTCTCAAAATGCGGTCCTCTATAGAATGATGTACCTCGCCCTCTACCGGGCTGAGTGTTTGGGAAGAAGGTAGGGTGATGAGGATGCTGCCATATCCCTGGTTTCTCCATATTGCTATTCATTTCTCTTTTACATCTTGCGCACAGGACATCTTCGTCCTTTTTTGGTTCTTTCCCCTTGATTCGTTCAAAGACACTGGGATGTGGTCTAGGGTCCTCTTCTCCATCATCGATGACCAACTTGAATTTTGGCAACTTGTTTTTGAATCCAGATGTCACCATGTTCACTCCAAGTGGCTGTGGAAAAGGATTTTCGTCCACTACCATCTTCTTCTTATCATCGAACGTAATTCGTCCCGATTCAATGGCATCCTGCAATACATGGCGAAAAACCAAGCAATTGTTAGTCAAATGTGACCATGCATTACGCCACTTACAATATTTTTTACCCTTAATTTGTTCAGGGTTTGGCAATTTGTGCTTATCGCTCAACTTTATCTGCTTATCCCTATATAATTTATCAAATATAAGGTCAGCTTTGGCTACATCGAACGAGAACGTTCTAGCCTTTATGTTTCCATCTTTTATGGGCTCATCTTTGGCCGATGGTCTAGGCTTGGCTATTATGGGACAAGTATATGTATCTCCTTTGACCAATTCAGCCAAACACATTTCGGCCTGGTCGTATGACTCGTCATTGATGGTATGCACATCAAAATTTGGGTCTTTGTAATAAGTCCCTTTACTAGAATTTTTCATTTGTTCTTCCTCTCTTATTAGTCGTTCATACCTAATCATATTCACACTCAACTGGAAAAGGTCAGGAAATTCCTTGTCCTATAATTTCTTTTTTAAATCAAAGCTCAAGCAGCCCTGAGCGACTTTGACAAATTCTTTTTCGGGCAGAGGTACAAAACACTTGCTTCTTGCTGTCTTGAACCTTTGGAGAAAACTTTCTGCTCATTCGTTTGACATTTGATGTAGATTCGCCAAATCAGCTAAAGTGACTTCAGACTCAGTTTTATAAAATTGAGCGTGAAATAACTGTTCCAATTGTTGCCATGTTTGAACAGAGTTCGCTGGCAAGTTGATGAACCAGGAGAAAGCTACTCCTGCTAACGAACTAGGGAAAAGCCTCATTTTATGGTAATCGGTTACATCACCACTTTGTAATGTGAATCGCCCTATGTGTTCTAGAGTAGACACCTCTCCTAAACCGCTAAACAGTGAGAATTCTGGCACTTTGTACCCTCTAGGCCATGGATATGCTTGGTCTATCCAATCATGTTATGGCTTTGTGTACGTCGGCCTAATGATGGGACGCACCCCAAAATCCATCTGATCCTGTACGATTTTCATAATCTGATTTCTCAACATGAAGTTGGGATCATATGAAATTCCTACAGGCTGATTAACCGGTTGATTTGCATAAGGCCTGATGTTTGGTCCTTGATTGGCAACAAAATTACCATAATTGGGGCCATTACCATTAGCCTGAACATCTATTCCTTCATTAACACATGGGGTGTGCTGTCTATAGTATTGAAAGATAAGAATTTAATGTGGTTTTATATGAAGGTTGGGGGACTTGTTTTGCAATTATGAGTTAGTGCCACTAAATATTAAATAAATAGCCATTTTTTTCATTTGGAGATAGATACAAAAATGAAAAACGGGCAAAGAAGCTAAGAGAAGGAGAGAAGAATTGAGAAGGAGGTAGAGAAGGAAAGAAGATAGAGAGAAAGAAAAGGGGGGAGAAAAAAAAAGGTGGAAAAAGAAAAGGAAAAAGATATTATTAAAGAAGATGATATATGGACTCAAATACAAGGTTCGTCCTTTCTTCTATTCTATTCCAAGAGGTAAGAAAAACTCATTGTTATTCAATATTGTTAGATTTGGGTTTGTAATTAGTGGCCTAACTTCAAAGATGTGGAGGAAAGAATAGATATTGGAGTTGAATATATGTTAAAGTAATATGAAATGGGTTTGTAAATTAAAGTCTAAATTTTTATATTTATAGTGTATATGATATAAAACAATTGATTTACGAGGTATTACAATGAGATATGGAGTTGAGGTTGGATGTTGGTATTTTTTTTTTAACTAATTTTCGGGCAAAGTTAATGCACAGTGCTATTTTTGAAATTCTGTCCAAAAAGTGTCATTTCTGTCAATGGTTTTGGTGGCAGATTTTAATATACAGAAATTGGTGCCAGATTTCTATATTCTGGAATTTTAGTGCCATTTTTGTCAAACCTTGGATTTCCAAATTTTTAAAGGTTTGAATGAATTTATATGATAAATATTGAAGTCTATGTATTGGACTAACTATGTATAGGGGTTTTATATGTATTAAGGTAGTGATTTTAAGGAAGTGTGGGTGGTGTAATAGGTTTGATAGTGTATAGTGACTAGTTGATAAATCATTAAAGAGAAGAAAAGTTGGAGAATTGGAGATGTACGATCAGTATAGAAGTTGAGAAGTTAAGTGGTGGATTTATATTAATTTAATTGTTAGATTTTAATTCGAGAAATTATACCGTTATTTCAGGTGGGAACATGGAAGCTTGGAAATGCTCGTCTTGTGAGTGAAAAAAAAAACTTAAATATTTTCAAGTATTGATAAATTAACTATACCAATACATTATGTGCATTTATATGTTCGATTACATGATTATTTTGAAAATATTTTTTCATTATGATATTTGTGGAATTCAAAGATTAGATATGAAAATATTTGTGATTTGGAATATGAGACATGTGCTATTGAGATCGACCAGAAAAGTACCCGTGAATATATATTTCTTCTAATTCATAGAGGGGCCTTAGCCGTGTTTTGTACTACACTGAGGGGTCGACTAGGGATGAAGGGATCATGACCATGTACATATAATTCATTGAGGGGCCTTTGCCGTGTTCTAGAATTGATTATAAGAGGTCTTTGAGACCCGCTTTCGTTCACTGAGGGGGCCAAAGGCCTGTGGCAAAAGTGTTTGGCCCGATGGGCGGATTTCAAATTTTAGTTAGAGGGTACATTTTTGGTGGATCACATGTGATGTGATGAGATGATGGTATAGATATCAGCTGATGGCTATATCGTGATTATGAGATGATATTTACAATGTTATGAGAATGTCTCACTTTTTTTCTATAATTGTGTGAAGTATCATGTGAAATATTAAATGATTTGAGCTTGATGTTGGATATAAATGTTTAAATGAGAAAGTATAATTATTTTTGAACTCTTCCACTCACTGAGCTATAAACTCATATTTTTCCACGATTTTTCTTACAGGTAGTATTGGTTCTTGATAGCTTGAGGAGCCTGGTGGTTTTAAAATTAGAGCCACACAACATATTGAGTGATACGATTCATTTTGTTAAAACATGAAGTAATCGATTTGGGCCCATTACAATATATTTTTCATAAAGATGTGATTTTGACCCATATTTGTAGTAAGTCATAGTCAGCCTTGGTAGTGGATCTGACATCTAGTCAGCATCTATCATCAGCGCACGTCACGTTTCGGGTCCAATACTATGTATTGGACTAACTATGTATAGGGGTTGTATATGTATTAAGGTAGTGATTTTAAGGAAGTGTGGGTGGTGTAATGGATTTGATAGTGTATGGTGACTAGCTGATAAATCATTAAAGAGAAGAAAAGTTGGAGAATTGAAGATGTAAGATCAGTATAGAAGAAGTTAAGTGGTGGATTTATATTAATTTAATTGTTAGATTTTAATTCGAGAAATTATACCGTTATTTCAGGTGGGAACGTGGAAGCTTGGAAATGCTCGTCAATTTAATTAGATTTCTATCCATAGATTTGTGAGTGGAAAAAGAAAACTTAAATATTTTCAAGTATTGATAAATTAATTATACCAATACATTATGTGCATTTATATGTTCAATTACGTGATTATTTTGAAAATATTTTTTCATTATCATATTTGTGGAATTCAAAGATTAGATATGAAAATATTTGTGATTTGGAATATGAGACATCTGATATTGAGATCGACTAGAAAAGTTCCCGTGATTATATATTTCTTCTAATTCACAGAGGGGCCTTAGCCATGTTTTGTACTACACTGAGGGGTCGATTGGGGATGAAGGGGTCGTGACCATGTACATATAGTTCATTGAGGGGCCTTCGCCGTGTTCTAGAATTGATTATCAGAGGTCTTTGAGACCCACTTTCGTTCACTGAGGGGGCCAAAGGCCTGTGGCGAAAGTGTTTGACTCGACGGGCGGATTTCAGATTTTAGTCAGATGGTACATTTTTGGTGAATCACATGTGATGTGATGAGATGATGGTATAAATATCAGCTGATGGCTATATCATGATTATGAGATGATATTTACAGTATTATGAGAATGTCTCACTTTTTGTCTATAATTGTGCGAAGCTATCATGTGAAATATTAAATGATTTGAGCTTGATGTTGGATACAAATGTTTAAATGAGAAAGTATAATTATTTTTGAACTCTTCCACTCACTGAGCTATAAACTCATATTTTTCCAAGATTTTTCTTACAGGTAGTATTGGTCCCTGATAGCTTGAGGAGCCTGGTGGTTTTAGAATTAGAGCCACACAACATATTGAGTGATACGATTCATTTTGTTAAAACATGAAGTAATCGTTTTGGGCCCATTGCATTATATTTTTCATAAAGATTTGATTTTGGCGCATATTTTGGAGTAAGTCATACTCAGCCTTGGTGGTGGATATTGAAATCTGGTACCAATTTCTGTATATTGAAATCTGGGATCGAAAACATTAACAGAAATAGCACTTTTCTGGGCAGAATTTCAAAAATAGCACCCCTGCATTAATTTTTGTCTGAAGGCTAATTTAAAATATCAAAATTCAATCTCAACTCCATATCTTATGTAATACATCATAAATCTAGTGTTTTATATCATATACACACAATAAATATAAATATTTACAAACTCATTTCATATAGGGGGATTTGTTTAAAAAGCCTAGTCAACAATAATATTTGGTAAAATAGGCTATGTCAATACTTTTTGGTTAATTAGCCTTTAGTCTACTTTATCATGTGTTAAAAGTTTTAAATACCCTTCATTTGAAATATTTAAAATATCCAATCTGATACAAAAATTTACCAAACTCCTCAAACTTAAATGCCCATTTTTATTCTAACTTTTCGTACACAATTTAAACCAACGGAAAAATGGCATACTGTCTTTTGAACGATTGAATGCCATTTTAACTAATATCATGTTTCTATCATTTTATATTTCTTCATATCCACATAAAAATTAATTAAAACAAGTTTTAATTATATTTCGAGTGCTATTGAGTGTCCATAATCCAAAACGATATGCTGTCATTTTAAACCATTTGATGACGTTTTAATTAAAGTGAACAATTTTTCACTAATTTATAGTGAAATCGAGACCCCATAATCCAAAATGTCATACTGCCGTTTTAAATTATTGGGTGTCGTTTCAACTAATTTCGTATCTGCCTCACTTTATTTTCACTCGTATGAACATGACATTGAATGATTGGAAGTTTTCCACTACAATTGAGCCCGAGTACCGATATCAAGTTCACAAAATAATGATGAATACTATTGTTTCGTGAATAAAGTAAATTAGATATAACTACAAATGAAAGTAAGTAAGTTAATTCCGATTATATTATAATTATGAGATAAGATATTCAATAAATTGCCTTGTTTTACTTGTATAAATCTTTTAAGATGTTCCAAGTCTAATCAACTCGTTTTGTAGTGAAATCAAGGCCTCGTCATCCAAAATAACATGATGTATTTGAAAGGCTAAATAATTTAAATTCCAATAAAGAGATAAAATACTCCACAGAATAGCTTGTTTAAATTGTATAAGTCTTATATGATGTTCCAGACATGATCGATTCGTTTTGGAGTGAAATTGAGACCTTATAGTCCAAAATGTCATGATGTCGTTTTAAATGACTGGATGTCATTTCTACTAATTTCGTATGCACATGAAAATGAATGAATGAAAGTTTTCATTATATTTGTCCCGAGTATCGGCATAAAGTTCACGCAATAATGAACAATGCTATTGTTCCTTGAGTAAACTATATTAGATTTAACTATGGACGCAAGTAAGTAAATTTCATTATATTTTAATCATGAGATAAAATATTCAACAAATAGCTCGTTTAACTTGTATAAATCGTCTAAAATGTTCCAAGTCTTATCAACTCGTTTTAGAGTGAAATCAAGGCCCGTGACTTAAAACAACATGTTATCAATGAAAATTTTAGGTGTTGTTTCAACTATTTTTGTATTCATTTCACTTTATGTTCACTCATATCCTTATAAAATGAATGAATGCAAGTTCTTACTACATTTGAATATCGAGAACCCGTAATGTAAAACGCAACCATTTTAAATGATTGGGTGTCATTTCATCTAATTTCATATCCGCTTCACTTTATTTTCACTCATATGTACATGACAATGAGTGAATGGAAGTTTTCATTGCATTTGGACCTGAGTATCGATATAAAGTTCACGTGATAGTGACCAACAATATTGTTTCAAAGAAAATTACAATAGACTTTACTGTGAACGATGATAAGGAACTCCAATTCCGTTATATTTTATTATGAGTTAAAATACTCAATAAATTAGTTTATTTAGCTTGTAAAAGTCTTTGTTTTGAATTATTCACGTCCATAACCACTTCAAAGTTTAAGGATGAAAGTTTCAACTATATTTCAACGTTATCGTCGACACATTGATTCAAATTATGAAAGTCACTTTATAATCTGGCTGGAAACTGCATTACATTACATTTGACAATAAAGAAAAACGTGAGTAACAAGTGTGATATGCAACACATAGCACATGCAGTCGTTCAATGTGTACAAGTCATGTATGATATTTCAAACATTGTTTTACTAGTTTCGGAGTGAAATCGATGCCTTGTGAGTATATTACGGCATCTGATCATTTTAAACGTATGACCGACGTTTCTATTCATTTCGTGTTCGTTTTGGTTTATTCATGCATGTAACCATTTGAAAGTTTAAGGATGAAAGATTTAACTACATTTTGTCAACACATTAGTTCAAACTATAGCAAGTCACTCTATAATCAGTTAGAAACTATACTACACTACACTTGACAATAAAGAAAAACATAAGTCGCAAGTATGGTATGCAAACATAACATGTGTAGTTGTTCAATGTGTACAAGCTATGTATGATGTTTCAAATACTATTTTACTAGTTTCGGAGTGAAATTGATACCTTGTTACCCAACAAGGCGTTGGCCGTTTTAAATGTATGAGTGATGCTTCTACTCATTTCGTGTTCATTTTGATTTATTCATTCTTGTAACCACTTGAAAGTTTAAAGATGAAAGTTTTGACTATATTTCATCAACACATTGATTAAAACTATAGCAAGTCCCACTATAATTAGGATAAAAACTACGCTATACTTGACAATAAAGAAAAATGTAAGTAAAAAGTTTGGTATGCAAAATATAGTACGTGTAGTTGTTCAATGTGTACAAGTTATGTATGATGTTTCAAATATTGTTTTACTAATTTCGGACTGAATTGATATCTCGTGACTCAAAATGGCGTCTAGTTGTTTTAAATGTATGGTTGTCATTAAGGGTTTAGGGTTTCGGGTTTTGGGTATATGGTTTAAATGTATGGTTGCATTTATAGTATTGGATGATGTTCCGATCGTTAATTTACTAGTTTTAGAGTGAAATCGAGACTTTTTGACTCAAAACGGCATATTGTCATTTTACTGTAGGGGTGCCATTTAGGGTATCGGATATAAAAAATATCGAATATATAATCATTCAAAATGTATAAGTGAAATTCGAACCTTACTACTTAAAATGACGTGATCATTTTACATGTGTGATTGTCTTTGAGGGTATAGAAAACATAGAACATTTCGAAACTGAAATCAATCTGTTACGTAAAATGGCACATGAAAATTTGAACAATACGTTGAATATATAGTTCACACAAACATGAAATCGAGATTTTATTGCCCAAAATGATATGTAATCATTTCAAATGTACGGGTATCACTTATACTAATTTCGTGTTCATTTCGCTTCATTTTCACTCGTTAGCACTTGAAAGTGTAAGGATGAGATTTTTGACTAGATTTTGATGTCACAATCTACACAAAGTTCAAACTATAGTGAGTAACATTATCTATTTGTTTGGAAATTACACCACACTTGACAATGAACGAAAAACATATTACATAATACAAGTCTTCTATTACATTCCAAACATTCATTTACTAGTTTAGAGTAAAATTGAGACCCCGTGATCCAAAACGATATATAATAATTTTAAACATATGGGTGTCGTATCTACTAATATCGTGTCCATTTTTACTTGTGTCATAGCGCATGCAATCGCAAATCTTTGCTTTTGCCCATCAAAAAGTTAACACATCGCTCAACAATTTTAGTGGAATAGTCCTTCGGAAGGGTACTGATGAAACTATGTGCATTAGTGAGCTTCGCTGCGTCTATAATCTCCTTTTGTGGCTCCCTCTTAACCATAAGAATATTTTCGAATTAATGTGGCCAAAAAAGTCGTCTCTCGTTGGACCAATCCAATGTGTTTCCTTAAAGATTTGAGCTTCAGTCTCTTGATGTTTTTGCCTGTGTAAGTTTTACAGTATCATTAACGACAGATAATAATTTGGAGACTTAAGTGTGTGTTTTGCAAAAAAAGATTGAATACTACTAGACAATATTGTCATACATATGCTGGTGAGAGTAAACACAAATGAAAATTCTCACCGATATGCTTAATGTTTCAATCAACTTCTGCATCACCGGACTAGACTAAAATTTTAGGTAACAGAATACTTTAAAGAATAGCAACACCAGCGTAAATAAGATAAGATGAAGTAAAATAGTTCTAAAGCAACACCAACAAGATATTCCCATTTAAACTTTGAATAAGCTACTACTAAAGTACCAAGCACCGAATTTAACCAAAAATAAATGTCAAAAGCCAGAAAGAATGATTTAGCAATAGATGTATTACTAGGTTTGACAGAAAATTACCAAATCTCAAAAATATAGAAAACACCTATCTACAAATCTACAAACCAATGAAATGTTGTGTGAAATGAAAACTATGATTCAAGTCGTTTACCAGTACATCGTTGATTAGACATGAGTCATAGGCAAGGCAGAGAATTTCCTTATATCTTTATTTTACCATACGGACTATTAACACCTCTAATTTGTAGAATCAATGAAAACAACAGGGCATCCTTAGCATCCCTCTCATGGGCCTTGAATACATCTAGTTAAAAGTTGCTTTTTTTGTAATTAAACATGATCATTGACATTAGATTATACCAAAGCATGTAAGCCATTCAATATTGCAAGACATGGCTTTCAAGTGATAAAATAAAAAAAATCGCTAAATGTTACATTGTATTGTTGAAGGAAAAGAAAAAAGAAGTTCCCACTTGATGATAATGGAAGTAGATCCCTCGATACCAACTACCAAGTGCAAGAGATAACTGCGAACTACCTACTGACTAAATGCATATTCCTGGAAAAGTAAATTTTCAAATAAGGGAACACAAGAGAGAAAAAAGATTGTGTATAGGCCTTCAAATCAAACGCCAAAATCAACATGGACCTTATATTCAGGAAATTAAGTTAAAGCTTGCACCATCAAATATTAACCACCTTAAAAGGGCTTAGTGAATGAATCAATCAAATTTTCAAAATGCTTTTGTTTTATTACAATAAAATTAAACAACTAATTAAAATTTAATTCCATAGAGCCAAGTGAACAAGCCAAATGGAACAAGCGGTGAAACATAACTTATAGAGTTGCTTAGTAATAACAGCGCCAATGACTCCAATGTAAAAGACAATTACATAAATAGTGACAATAATCTGTGTATTTCCTTCAAAGATACCTCGCCATTTTCACATAATCTCCACAACTCTTCTTTACTGATTCCGAGTCACAACAACCCATTTATTATCAATTCTAGTAACCCAATGGAAAAGATTACGAAGAAAAAAGATTAACAAAATTCCACCAATCACTTGGGAATTTCAACAAACAGATCATAGCTCCCTTCAATATAATTTCTCTGAATCACAACATACTAACTAAAAAATGCAATAAATTTCTCAGAGCATTATATTGTGATCAGAAGAATGAACAACATGGTGCAAGGAAAATTACCTGTTTGTCGATGCAAGATGACAAATGTAATTGGAAAATTGTTTACTTGAATAGGTCATTCGCAATGGTGGATGTTCGCGACAAAGTTGCTCGAGATGATGGTAGCGTTTGTAATGGAAGAATAATTACATACGAAATTCATCTCATTTAGATGAAGAAGATAAAGAAGTATAGCTGTTAAAAATGTGAAAAAAAAAGAGAAGAAACAATGGTTGGTTAGAAGGGTTTCTACGTTCCAGAGGAGATGGATTTGGGAAAAGGAAGGGGAAATTTTCTATGTTGAATGAATGATGGTAATTCAGGTAGTTTGTTAATATTAATTTAAAATATTTATTTTAAAACTTTTATTCCGGTCAAAGGCTATATTTGCAAATTATATCATGAGACAGGCTATTTCACCCAATATATATATATATATATATTCCTCCCCTCCCCTTTCAACACTAATCTTGCAAATATACATTTCTTTGATATATTCTTGTTTAATACCTTAAATACCTACTATTAACCTTTAATTCTTCCAAAATCTTGAATATAAGAAATTTCCATCAATCCTAAAATCAAATATCATCCTTCAATAAATAAAACTTACGCTTACCCGGTTACCCCGGAAAAATTGAGAGGAAATTGAAGACCAAGCTCATCATTTTTCCCCCCTTTTCTTTGTTTCCTTCTTCCTTTTTCCTTCTTTTCTTCCTTTCTTTCCCCATTTTTCTTCTTTGTCGGTTGCTGCGTGTTTCTATCTTGAAATCAAAATAAAAAAGGACAATGCTATGTGGAATGGTGTACACATAGCATTACACCCACTCACAAGAAAGGGGCTCACATACAATAAAATATTTGTGGGCCCCCTCCATATGAGAGGGGTGTAGGCCATTGTATACACCATAAGGTGTATACATAGCAATATCCAATAAAAAATGCTTTTAATGCTTATACAACGCCACTTGTACCCCCACTCAACCAATAATTGCATAAGGAGTCCCTCATCTTTCATGAAATAAAGCATTAAATCCTTAACTTTCAAAATTAGAAAAATAAATTCCAACTTTAAACCTTATCCTTCTTAAACCCCTCAAAATATGTTTCATGATAAATTAAGCCTCAATAAAAATTATTTGTTCAACTTAAGTCCTTATTGTCTTTGACTTTGACACATTACTTTGCTTGACTTTGACTAAAAATGGGTGGGATGTAACATAATTGATGCAAATGACATTGTAAATAGCATGAAATGCATGAATCATATTGGTCAAATATGTAATGTGAAGTTCGGGGTATTACAATTTATGTGGTAGAAAATTACTCTGCTAAACATAGAAAATGTTAGATCACAAGTTTAAAGCAATTATGTCTCAAATTCTTCTTGGCATAGCTATAACCTACATACTTTTCGAATTCCAAAAATATTGATGGTCAGACAGAATTTCCTTAAGGTTTGCGTATATGCAGTGAAAATTAACAGAACCATATACGGAAGAGTAAAAAGGTGCCAAGATATTCGGAAGTTGCATGTACTAGGACAAAATGCAAGGGAAAACAATTCAAGATTACTCAATGCATCACGTGTTCAGTAGAAAAAAATTATAAACCTTGCAAATGACAGAAACAACTGAGCTTATACTGAACTCAGTTGGATTCTTGAAAGTTTACTTAAGGGAGAAAATTGAATAATATTTCATATTGGTACAATTTGAGTTTTTTTGAACGGTGAAGGTAACTTAAGTTATACTTGGAACTTCGCAAACTCTAAACAAATTTTCCATGTAAATGAGAAAAAAAATAATAATAATAAATAAAGAGCTCAACAACTCCAGTGAATTAGAACTATTTATATCTGTTCTAAAGCACCTCTAGAATGGATTTTATATGCTTTCAAAAACAAAGGCACATAATTCAAAGACAAAAAACAGTTTCTCAAAAAAGTTCTGTAAGGGACTTTATCAATCTATTACACAACAACCAAATGTAATTACTAAACCACTAAACAACTATTTTTTGTTTCTTTTATTCCTAACGTTAGTCTTTTTTCCTTTTTTTTTATTCCTCAGGTCAAAGTTTAGCCATCACAGAGTAAATCTTCGTCAATCACCAAAAAGCTATACATAGATTTCCAACTTCCACTAATAGTGGATCGAAAATTTAATATGAATTCAGGTTGGGGTAACAGAGTGATGCATTTAGTGGTCAAGGATTGGCTTATTTGGAGAGTGGGACAAGCAAAAGTACAGGGCATGAGGCCGTTATACAAGGACGCTTTGAGCTGCTGGTAATTTTTTTTAATGTTGTTGTTGAGTAATTGAATAAAATGTATATAACATTTACTATCTAGGGTTTATATTTTGTCTTTGAATACTAGAAGGCATACTGTTTTACGCTTGGTGATATTTTGTCGAAAAAGGGTCTTCGGACTTTTCATTCAAATATTTTAAGATTCATTTTCTATTAATTACACATTCCTCGGTGGGTTTTGCTATTTTGTTCTAAATACATAGTAGGACCATAGGGGGCTAGATGGGGTGGATTCTTATATCTTTCAATCGAACTCAAATTATGTTGGATAGTATAGAATAATAGATTAAGTAGCTTTAAACTTCTCTTTATCCATAAAACCGACCACCTTTATCCTATCTATTTTATCAAACAGACAAGCAGCTGAATAAATACATCCCAATAACAAATTATTTGAGCATCCAAATGATCTAAAATTTAATACCACGTGAATATCTCTTTTTCAGCAGGTTACTATACAGGTTCGGATGTAAATTTCAATATCAGGCATGTCTCTTTTCTATATCAATGAAAAACTAAGTTTTTTATTAGTTATTGCCTCTGTATCTAAAACTTTCACTATTAATTTTACTCAAAATTATCTTCGAATCCTTTTTTTGGATGAAATTAGTACTTTATTTCATTCCTCTAAAACAATCGTATTCATAAAATTTCTAGAAATGCAATTGGCTGGAAATTTCAAGATGCACTATTTTACTCATACCCCCACTATAAAAGTTTCCTAGATATGTCATTAGCTTGCATGAGACTCCATGCCCAATCATACGAAAGTCGTTCCTTCAAGTTAAAGTAGGAGATTAAGAGGTAAGCTTCTTCAATGGGAATATTCGACTTATCAAAGTAATTATCTTGATGATTTTTTATGATCAACTTAAATTATCAGAGGCAAATGTGAGAAAAGTCCAAATGTTATCGATTCACATTCTGTAGCAAACGCGATAGATTCACATTTTTATTATATAATTGCTAGTAGTTTAATTAGTTTTTATAGGTTATTTGTTTGATCTTTTACAAATTTATATTATCAAATGACGACACAAGTTCAACTAAATAATCCATTTTTTTATTAAACATGGGGCTCGTGCAACTATTGAGTCAATAAGTGAAATAAAAAATAATGATAAATGTGGCAGAAAGTTAATTAGTGTAAAGATTTGGGCTGCTGAAATTCTTGAGCCCGTTGATAATCTGCATTGTCATGAGTGACCAGGCCCAATGATTTGAATATCTTTTAACTGAAGATTCGGGATTTAACAAAGTCGTGTTTTTGGAAATACAATTTTAACTCAAAATGCGTCCTATTCTGGATCTCTTACACCTGGCATAATTGTGACCGTTGGATTGGTCTCTGGGACGCGCCTCATAGAACTAGGGTTAAGAGACCTTTTGTATAACCCTAATCTCTCTTTCGACTACCGGTTCTTCTTCTTCGTTCCCTTCATCTATTGGATGATTTTCTTTATGATTTCTGAGTGAAATCTTGTAATAGAACAATAGAAGTGATGAGATTTATGTCTTAGTGAGATTTGTGTATGATTTTCTAAGGGCCTTTTATGATTGAAAAACCAGCGGAACACTTTCATCTTCTGTAACTTGTTTTTCCCATTTTGGGAACTGTGATAGTGGATTCGAGCTTAATCCATATGGATGCTCAACTGGGATGTAGGCGTTAGTTGGTGGCCGAACCTTGGGGCCTTTGGCTGAAAATTCCTTCATGTTCCTTTATTTTCCCTTTTTATTTTCCCTTTTTTTTATATTCTGTATTTTACTGTAAAATACTCGATTCAAAAGGGGTTCGTAAATCTGGGAACTACAGTGGTATCAGAGCCACTATTAAAATCCTTTTTCAAAATATTGTTGTTAAAACCCTTTTTTGTGACTTGATTGTATTAAAAATTGCCAAAAACTGGTAGATCTACTTTTGTTGTATAGGAAACAATCTTCGATTTGAATCTTGAGTAGATCTATGGTATCGGTTTGGTATTTTCGACATAAATTGCAGATCTAGTGAAATCTATACCTAGTCGCAACTTTAATATTTGTTGAATCCTGATTAGGAATTAAGTTTAGGGATTTTTCGAACCCCCTTTAATTTACCTTTGTCTAGGGTTTCATGTGAGGACCCTAGAATCTGAGGAAATTAAGGAGCCGCGAAGAAAATCCATTAGGGACTTATTACTTAGTGTCCTGTGATTTATGTTATTGCCCTTGCATAACCTAAATCTTGTGTATAGGATTTCACAATACTAATCATCTATCTGTAGTTGACATTATTCAATTGACTTTTGTGTTTGCACTCACACTTTTGTATAATTTGGAAAGAAAGTGCTTTATTTGTCGCAAGAAATAATTGTCAATTGTTAAGTTTACTGAGTGTGAACTATTTTTTATGCTATATACCTCTGCTGTGTTCTGCATATAGTGTGATCTGTTTTGCTGAGAGTAAATCTTGCTTGAATTATCTTGAATACTATTGTGACACACTTGCACAATATGTCCACTAAAATTGATATTTAACACTGGGATGGCAAAGGAGATTTTACTCTCTGGAGCCAGAAAATGAAAACTCTTTTAATGCAATTGAAATGTGTTAAAGCAATTGATGAATCCTGGCCAGAAACTTTATCAGAAGTTAGAAAAACTGAGTAAGATGAATTGGCATGGAGTGCCATATTTCTTCACCTAGCTGACTCTGTGATTAGAAAGATAGGAACTACCACTACTGCTGCTGAATTATGGACAGCTTTAAAAAAACAATATGTTTCTAAGTCTCTGCCAAATAAGTGTTTTCTTTGGAAACAATTTTTCAGCAATAAATTTGATCCTACTGCAGACCTAGAAGAAAATATGGATAGATTTAATAAGATCACAAAAAATTTAACCAATTGTGGGGAAAAGATTTCAGATGACCAGAAAGTAGTTGGTCTACTAAGTGCTCTATGTGATAAGTACAAGGACATTAAGAATGCCTTAGAATATGGTAAGAGTGATTTAACTGTTGAAATGATTTATGACTCACTCAAGAATAGAGATCTAGAACTTAAATCTGAACATAAAGTTACCTTAAATGTTGAAAAATCCATGTCCAATCCAAAACTTCCTACGAAAGGCTTAAATAACTTCAGTCAAGCTAATTACAATAGAGATAAAAATTTCTCTAAAAGGAAATGGGGGAATGATAAAGGAAAGGACAAAAAGGTATACAAGGGAAAGGCTAACAATAGAAAATGCTATTACTGCGATAAAATTGGTCATTTGATAAAAGATTGTTTCAAAAGGGCTAAGGACCTAGGAAATGGCCCTAAGCATGATAATGGCACTTTAGCCATTGCTGCTTCCTATAAAAGGGAAGAGGATACTGATATTGGGATAGCTTATGTGCTCTCATTAGCAAAATCTGAACATGATTGGGTTCTAGATTCAGGGTGCTTCTTTGATATGAGCCCTAATATTAACTGGTTTAGTGATTACACAAACCTTAGTGGTGGGTGTGTAAAACTAGGGAATAATGATTCGTGTCAAGTAAAAGGAATTGGAAACATTGTTTTAAAATTGAAAAAGGTCAACTCCTAAGGCTAAACCATACTAGATATGTTCCAGCACTTAGGAGGAATCTTATATCACTAGGGGTATTAGATGATGAAGGGTATCAAATTGAAATTAAGGATGGTTTTACAAAAATAAATAGAAATCAGTCACTTATATTCAAATCACCCAAAATTAATGGTATCTGTACCCTAAATCTTGATTTTGTCATTCAGAATACTACTGTGAATTTAGTCACACAATTAGACAATTTTGATTTGTAGCACAAAAGGCTAGGTCATCTAAGTGAGAAAGGCCTAAAGATACTTTCAAAGGCTGGTGTTTTTGGGAATGACAATGTTCAGAAGTTAACCTTCGGTGAACATTGTATTATGGGAAAACAGAACAGGATGCCCTTTAATCATGGTATACATAAGTCCCAAAATATACTTGAATACATTCATAGTGATTTATGGGGGCTTGCACCTGTGTCTACTGCATCTGGATATAGATATTATCTCCTTACTGTTGATGACTACTCTAGAAAGGTTTGGATCTTTATGTTAAAAATCACAATCAGACACCTTCTTAGTTTTTAAGGAGTGGAAAACTTTAGTAGAAAATCAAACAAGTAGAAAGATCAAAGTTTTAAGAACTGACATTGGGTTGGAGTTCTGCAATACTGAATTTGATCAGTATTACAGCATAAATGGCATAACTGGACACAGGATTGTCCCCTATGTCCCTCAGCAAAATGGTGTAGTTGAGAGAATGAATAGAACCATCCTTGAGAGAACTCGGTGCATGCTGATTAGTTGAGGACTGCTAAAAAATTTATGGGAAGAGGCAGTAAAAATTGCCTGTTATCTGATAAATTTGTATCCTTCCACCTTCTTAAATAACAAGATACCACAGTAAATACGATCAGGATCTGTTCCTAATTATTCTCATCTAAAAACTTTTAGATGTGCAGCCTATGCTCACCAAATTGATTCTAAACTTGACCAAGATCTTTGAAATGTGTTTTCTTAGGTTATGGGGAAGGGGTAAAAAGTTATAGGCTCGGGCTAAAAAAGCTAAAGGATTTAAGGTAATCATAATAGATCTGTGATTTTTAATGAAGATGTCTTCCAATGTCTTGGTGACAATAATGAAGATAAAATAACAGATAATAATTTTGTTATGACTGAAATTAGTTTTGGAAGCCAGAATTTCCCTGAGCAAATACATATTGAGGTGGAGACACCACAGTTTGAGATCCAGCCTGATATTTAATGATGAAAATTTAGATAATTCTCAAGAATTAGAACCTGCACATGACCTGCAGGACTATCAGTTGGACAGAGATAGAGAGAGAAGAACTATTATACCTCCTTCTAGGTACCAATTTGCAGATTATGTGTCTCGACAAATAGAAGCAGAATCCTTAGATAAGGAACCTGAATGTTATGAAGATGCTATTACCTCTACAGACTCTGCTAAATGGGTTGCAGCAATGCAAGAAGAGATGAGTTCTTTGTATAAAAAATAAAACTTGGAACTTGGTGATCAAGCCTAAAGACTATAAACTAATTGATTGTAAATGGGTTTACAAAATAAAAGAAGACGAATACAATTCAAATGACAAAAGATACAAAGCTAGGCTGGTTGCTAAAGGTTTTACACAGAGAAAGGGCATAGACTACACTGAAATATTTTCACCTATAGTGAAGTACACTTCAATTAGGATACTTCTAGCCCTTGTAGCTCAGTTTGACTTAGAACTTGAGCAATTAGATGTAAAAACTGCTTTTCTGTATGGCTCTTTAGATGAAACCATATACATGCCACAACCAAAAGATTTTGAAGTTAAAAATAAAGAACACTTAGTGTGTCAATTAAATAAGTCCTTATATGGCCTAAAACAGGCCCCAAGACAATGGTATAAAATGTTTGACTCTTTTATACAAGGACTTAAGTTCAGAAAATCTTAGTATGATCCCTATTTTTATTTCAAAAGAAACGAAAAATCTGAATTCTTTTATCTACTTTTGTATGTGGATGATATGCTTCTAGCTCGTAATGATTCTGATGCACTAATTTCTATAAAAGGAAAAATAAAGTCTGAATTCGAGATGAAAGACTTAGGACCTGCTAAGAAGATTTTAGGAATGGAAATAAAAGGGATAGATAAAATGGAAAAAAAATTTAACTTAAAAAGGGTACATTGAAAAGGGTATTAGACGTTTTTCATTGCATGATGCCAAACCTGTTAGTTTACCTTTGTCTGCAAATATTAACTTGTCCATTGATCAATCACCTAAAAATGAAATTGAACTTAAAAGAATGTTACATGTACCATATGCTAATGCAATTGGATCTGTTATGCATATTATGGTATGTTCTAGGCTTGATATAACCTATGTTGTGAGTGTTTTAAGTAGATTTATGAGCAACCCAGGCGAACTTCACTGGGAAGCCATGAAAAACCTAATCAGATACTTAAAGGGCACTCAGAATATAGGACTTATGCTCAAAACCAATAAAAATGGTATACGTTTGAAAGGTATGTGGACTCTGATTTTGCTGGAAATTCTAATAACAGAAAGTCAACCACTGCATTTTTCTATGTGATAAATGATACTTGCATTAGTTGGAAAGCACAATTACAGAAACTTGTGACCCTATCTTCTACTGAAGCAGAATATATTGCTACTACGGAAGCAGTAAAGGAAGGAACATGGTTAATGGGTTTGTTAAATGAATTAAATATTATAGGAAATCAGATGGAGCTTTGTTCTGATAATCAGAGTGCAATTTTCTTGAGTAAAAATCCTGTCTTCCATGATAGAACAAAGCATATAAATGTTAAGTTTCATTTTATTAAGGATATTGTTGAAAAAGGTGATATTAAACTGGCTAAAATTCCAACTAAGATTAATCCTGCAGATTTAAGTACAAAGGTAATACCTCTTAGTAAATTTTTTGAATCTTGAAGTTTACTAATCCTTTTATTTGTTAACAGGTAATAAGAGCAAATGAAAATAGTTTATGATCGAATCCATTGAATCAGTTTCAAAATTCCAGCAAGGTGGAGATTGTAAAGATTTGGGCTGCTGAAATTCTTGAGCCCATTGATAATCTGCATTGTTATGAGTGACCCGGTCCAATAGTTTGAATATCTTTTAACTAAAGATTCCAGATTTAACAAAGTCATGTTTTTGGAAATACAATTTTAACTCCAAACGCGTCCTATTCTGGATCTCTTACACTTGGCATAACTGTGACCGTTGAATTGGTCTCTGGGATGCGCCTCATATAACTAGGGTTAAGAGACCTTTTGTATAACCCTAATCTCTTTTTTGACCGCCGGTTCTTCTTCTTCATTCCCTTCATCTATTAGATGATTTTCTTTATGATTTTTGAGTGAAATCTGGTAATAGAACAATAGAAGCGATGAGATTTATCTCTTAGTGAGATTTGGGTATGATTTTCTGAGGGCCTTTTGTGATTGAAAAACCGGCAGAACACTTTCATCTTTTGTAGCTCGTTTTTCCCATTTTGGGAACTGTGATAGTGGATTCGGGCTTAATCCGTTTGGATGCTCAATGGGAATGTAGGCGTTAGTTGGTGGCCGAACCTTTGGGCCTTTGGCCGAAAATTCCTTCGTGTTCCTTTATTTTCTATTTTTTTATATTCTTTATTTTACTGTAAAATACTCGATTCAAAAGGGGTTCGAAAAACTGGGAACTACAATTAGAAAATGAAGGCATTAGATAGAAGAAGCATACCATTTTTGTGCTGTGCTAAATGAATTTTGTCACTTCTGATGTAGCTTCAAATTCAAATACCACATTGATTTACACAAAAAAATACCATTAATGATTATCTCGAAGAATTACTTCATTTACCAAGATGCAGAATCTTTTCAAGTTAATTGGATAATTCAGTAATAAAAATAATTGTATGAAAGAAATAAGAAATCTCTATAACACACATTTGCATACAAAAATTTTCTTTCCTTATCAAAGGACTAGTGTTCTAAAAGGCGTAATATGTGGTGATGCCTTGATGTCAAGCTAAGAGCAATTCGAGATTAGGTAAGGCAAATGCGTAAAAAAGCGTTAAAAAGCATTTTCTTATTTTAATATTATTTTAAATTTTTAATCAATAAAAAATTATTAATAATTATAAGTTTTAACTTAAAAGAATTGTAAAAAAGAAAAAAGAAAAAAAACCTTATAATGCGAGCCTAGGCACTCATTGGCACCTTAGTGTCGCCTCGTGTTCGTTGACCGCATCCATTGACCGCCAAATAAGGCGCTAAGCACTTTGCTTGGCGCCTTAGCCTCGTGCTATTTAGAACACTGCAAAGGACAATAAACACTGCATAGTTTAGTTTGGTGGTCAATTGAAAAATTATAGTTAATTTCATTGCTTCTTAAACAACGCCTACTAAAAATAGTTGGCTTTAATAATGTGAGGTAAAGTACAGAAAGAAATTCCCATACACGCTTAGTGATTGACATTGATTTATAAATTATACTTTTCAAAAAAATAAAAATAACTTATGGGAAGATTTAGAGATGACAACAAGTGGGTTTCCATAGAATCATTACTCGTACACCAAAAATGATAAGTAAATTAAAAAATTCTTGTCATGGCCTAGAATGATGGATCATGTTTAGTAATTGTTAATAACCTTAAAAATAATAATATGGATAGAGAAAATTATCAATAGCATATGACTATGACAAATTTTATGTAACGATGATTAAATATATTTTAATAATGGTTTATTTTATCAAATGACAACATGAGTTCAACTAAATAATAAAATGGATAGTGAAAATTATCGACAGCATATAACTATTTGTTCCTTGAGCAAAACTCTTTAAAGAATGAAAAAAAGAATATTATATTACCAGCATACCTTTGTTTGTCGCAATCTAGAAATCTATTTTCCAAGAAAAAATGTTATCAATATATGTTGTTCTCCAAATCTTTGAATCCAGCGGATGATGTCTCCACTAACGACAACAATGAGTTAAAGGTGTTTTTGCCAATACATATATGTAAAAATCAGTGTAAATATATTTGTAGAGAGACAAAGTAACAAAAACTGTAATCAAATGGTTTTACTGTTTTTAATTTATGCCTGATTAATAAGCAAAAGTAAATTTAGATACGATTATTGAAATTTTAATTACGATCACTGTAATGATTCTCAGATTTTTAAAGATCGGATTCTGTTACTTTAAATGAAATGAAATACATAACTAGATATGAACTTAAATTAAATACATTAGTTTGAAACAATACGTATATTTGTTGCTTTCAGTGAATAATTAATAATTTTCTCTATCAATTGTACTCAAAATCAATTTTAACCTGAAGATCACGCATGAAAGTTCGTGTTTGGTTGAAATTAAAACTCTAATACACTTCCTCCAAGAAAATCATTTTCACAAAATTCCTGGCAATGCCATTATGACGCCGAGCAAGATAGCGATTATCCTGTGCACTTGTTTTGACAAAAGTTTCACAGAAAAAGTAAACAAAAGAAAAACGCCCAAAACACAGAGACACTTCTCTGAAATTCACTCAATATTATTAGAACTCTAGAATTGTGAAAATTAACCTAGAAGCCGATGAGAAAATATGAAATTATTGAAATTTTATTGAAAACAGCAAAATCTCGATGATCACACCAAAATAAATACAGAATAATTGAAGTAACTTGCCAAAAATTTGGTTCAAATCATATTCCTAATCAACTAGAAATTCGAAGGGGAAAATAGCAGATTTTGGCCTCGAAATTGATGCCCACCAGGCATAGCTCAATCCTCACGACGTGCGTGCCCAAAAGAGTTTTCCAAATTGGGGTCATAATTCGATTCTGATGACCATAGCTAAAGTTATGGCCAAATTACACAAAATGTGTTGAAATTGTCCCAATTAAGGAAAGTATTGTAATCACTTTCCATCTTTGCGCTGATCCGCCATCTCATGGCATCTTAATGTCATCTCACGTCTCGACCCCATTTGATTCAGAACCTCCTACATCAATCGCCCTAGGTTGAAAAGAACTCGTCCTCGAGTTCACATTAGCTTCATTAGATTCCATAAAACAAGGACTTAGACGTTTCACATTGAAGACATCGGAAGTCTTCAAATGGATGGGAACAACCTGTAAGTATTATCATTGATCTTCTGCAGCACCTCACAAGGTCCAATCTTCCGTTCCTTTTACCTACTCATAGATACCCCGAAGATGTTTTTCCATCTCTTCGACCTTGTGATTGGCACGACCCACACGTGGAATAGGGGTTAAGTCAACTACTTCGGATGGGTTCCAACTATATACAACCTCAAATGGACTCAACCCTATGGTTTTATTCTTCGACCGGTTGTAAGCAAATTCTGCCTGAGGCAATTCCGAATCCCATTACTTTGGTTTAGTCCTTGCCAAACTCCTCAAAAGGTTACCCAAACTCCGATTCACCACCTCGGTCTAACCATATGTCTGGGGGTGATAGGAGCTGCTAAAATTCAATCCCATTCCCAGTTTCTTCCATAAGCTTTTCCAAAAATTTCTCATGAACTTGATATCACGATCAAAAGTAATTGAGTGGAGAACATCATGTAAACGCACAATCTCCTTGAAATAAAGATAAGCAATCTGAGTAGCATCCATTGTCTTCCGGTAAGCTACAAAATGAGCCATCTTTGAAAACCTATCAACCATAACAAGAATAGAATCTATTGCCCATTGTGCATGGGGTAAGCTGTACACAAAATTCATACGAACATCAAACCACGGGGCTTCAGGTATAGGTAAAGGCATGCACAATCCAATATTACTTGGAGCTCCTTTGGACTGCTGACTAATAAGTGTATTTTATACACTTTTTCAAGGCCTTCAAATAAAGATATTTAGTTGTTTATCGAATGAATTATGATCTATTTTTTTTTATTTGGTGGCTTATCGGATGAATTATGATCTAAATTTTTTTATTTGGTGTTGGATAGGTAAAATTCAACTATGGTATAAGAAATTGGAAGAAACAAGAGGAAAACCTGAAAAGAGAGCAAGATCCAAAGTTCGAAGACCAAAGTGTAAATAGTAAAAAATTCTGTCGAACCTCATGATATAGATTCAAGAATGCTAGGAGTCAATTGGATGCAATTAGAACTCAAAATGAATGAAAGATGATCAAGCTATGGACATGGAGTTGCTTTTCAACTGCTTAAGTACGCTCTAGATTTTCAGCTCAAGATTAAAACCCATTTTTTACGCAGTAAACGTTTGACTTGGAAAAAGGCTATAGGAAAAGTTGTAGCACTTTGAGTTAGCTTTGCAACACAACTTGAAACGTTCCAATCAGATATTGAAAGAAAAAGTTATGATAAAAATATTAAAGAAAGTGTAGTGCTGATTTTCTACAGCAGTGGGGGTATCGTGGCGCCATGGTGCCACCAAAACAGAGACATAGCACCACCTGGGTGCATCTAGGGTGTGTTTTTGGCCTATTTTGAAATCCATAAAAACCCTACTTTCTACACACACGAGGAGGCACCTATAAATATAAAATTTTCACACTTTGAGAGGGGATTCACACATTGAGAGACAAGAAAACACAATTGGAGAATCAAAGGAGGAATTCAAGAGAGAAAAAATTAGGAAATTCATCGTGTAGAACATCGATTGGAAAAGGAAGATATTCTTGGTGCAAGATCTACTTTTTCTTCTACACCTTTGATACAAAATTCGGTGATGTATTCCATGATAATTTATTGTTTTTGTTCTTTTGTTAAGAATAGCCAATTTGTTAGGGTGAATAATATAACCAATTGGGATTCTTTATATTTTATTTATTAAGATTCTTGGATTTTATTGATCCATGTGTTAATTTTTTACTATGAGATTAATGCTTTAAATTACTTGATCACTAATTTTATGAGTTTGTAAATCCTTTGCGAATAGATATATGAGTTTAGGATTTAGACCATATAGTAAAATTGGATAAATTGGTATAACGAGTAGAGATATATATACTAATTATTACAGTCATAATTGTGTTCCTAGAACAAAGAACTCGTTTAACTAAATTTGATTCGCATAGAGATATAGAATTTAATTAGTTAAATAGGCTCAATGAGAACTCGAGAGAGATAAATTGAATACTATAGAAGAATTCGACCAAATACTACATGAGATATGAATCTTAATTTAAGATATAAAGGTGATCAATTGGTAAAATTATTCTGCCATAATATTTGTTTATTATTTAAGTTCTAAGTCACTCTTTGTGTGCATCTACACATTTTCAAATAGTTGTATAAAAAATCACATCAAATTCTTTGTTCATTTTTGATCAAATCAAAGTTAGGAATAGTTGAAACAATTGTTAAATAGTAGTCCTCGTGGGAACGTATTTGTTATGATCTATACACTTGCGGGATACAAAATCGACAAGAAGTTTTTGGCACTGTGCTGGTGACTATTTTTATTTAGTATTGGTTTT
Source organism: Olea europaea var. sylvestris (assembly GCF_002742605.1). NCBI lineage: Eukaryota > Viridiplantae > Streptophyta > Magnoliopsida > Lamiales > Oleaceae > Olea > Olea europaea. The sequence goes on along the minus strand of NC_036257.1, from coordinate 1,359,106 downwards.
AATTATCTCTTACTTTTGTTTGATTTTGTTTAATTTTTTTTTCTTTTCAAATGATATATTTGTTTTCCTTTACTTCATTGACAGTGAATAAAAAGTAACAAGTGGTCAAAATAAATTCACAATGATTGATCCATGCTTAAATGAATGTGATATGCTTTTTGGAGAATTCCTCTTTAGACAAGAACTAAAAAAGTGGGGATACAATCAAACTATTGAATTTGATAAGGATGGCATCCCGAAGGGACTGGACATCAAATCTATTGTTTATGGAGAGATTAGACCAACTTGTGAATAGTTTTACATTTTCTTGTGCTAAAAATTACTTATTATTGGTAGCTCCAGTGGAAGTGAGGAAAGATATCTTTGATTATCCATGCGAAGAACAGTTTGATTACAGTGGAATAATTATGGGAGACATCATCATGGAAAAAGATAGAAGAATTGAAGATCAAATAATTTCAAGCAAGCCAAGTAACATGCCAACAGAAGATCTCTTCATTACTCAACCTGAGGAACCAACTAAAGAACAAGAACATGTAGAAACAAATAAATTAATCAACGAAGGAGCCAAATGAATTAGTGGCATTCAAAGAAGATGTGATGAGCATGCAAACCTCCAACTTCATTGATTTTGTGATTAGAGTTGATGAGAAAATTAAAGTATTCTTAGTTGAGTTCGAGTTGAGCAATTCAGGCAAGTCATACTGTATTCAAAAGAACAAAGCCGTATTTAAAGTGCCATGAAACACTAGCACAAAAATTCAAGCTATTGACTTTAAAGAAGCACTTCTTAGGAGGCAACCCAAGTTTTCGTCATTTATTTATTTTATTTTCAAGTTATACGATAGTATAATTTATTTATTAGTCTATTTAGGAGTCATCAGCCATATTCATTTACCCTTTGGTTATTGAGTAATTAAGTTAGTTATTAAATGTTTGAGCTAAGTAAACCTTCTTCCATGTATCTAATATTTCAAATTTGATTTTTCAGGGACATGATATCGTGGAACACTCAAACCAATATTGACAAGTAGAAAATGGGATAAATCTCAAGTTTTGGGAAGAATGTAGAAGAAGATTCGATCAAATTCATCACCAAGGCACCACAATGTCATAGGTAATATAGACATTTCAAGGAAGTTCTTCTCCTTTTAATTTAAATTTCACATTGAGGACAATTATATTTTACTTTGAGATTTGGTGTTTATTTATAAACTGTGGATAGGATGCGTGTTAGATTGATTGAAGCTTAACCTTACAAAACTTAATATTATACGTGCACTAGAATTGACTCTGACACTATGATGAAACGAGTTGATTTATTTGTTAGATAAGTTGATTTAATTGCACATAGATGCTTTACATAAACAATAGTAAATTATTTATCCTTGGACCAAATTTAGCATAGCTTATGGTGACTTTACCTTTCTAGGAAGGTGCAGATGTGAATTTGGATTCTATGTGAGAAATCTTATGCGTGAATTAGCTTAGACTAACATGATAAAACTAGGCAAAAGTCTTAAGTTGGGGGTCAGTTTGTTTGAATAAGTGTGTGATAAGGGGTATAGCACTAACCAAGGTATATAAATTTAAAATTTAAAAACTTCTCTTTGAAGTTTTCATGACTTGAGTTATTAAGTCTAGAAGGGTATCTTAAAGGTGAAGCTTTAAGTGAAACAAAAATTGGTTTTCTTCAAAGCTTTTTGACTTGGGTCAGTAATTCTTTGAGGATGTTTATATCCTAGTGCCCTAAAATCATCTGATTTGGGAGTCATCAATTTAAAACTTGTTACAGTGGTCATCTAGAAAGCTTAATGGAGAGAATACTAAAAAAAAAATTTTTAAGAAAAACAAAAAGGCAAGTGCATGAAAAGAGGAAAAGAGCTAAATATGTTGGTTAAGCCTCAACGCTTATTTGAAGGAATTTGACTTTCGATGAAGGACAATTAGCTAGTCGAGTTGTGGCGATCGAATCAATCAAATAATTGGAGAATCCTTGTTCATTGAAGTGTTGACTTACAATAAGTAACGTTTACCTAAACTCAAGATGGTGAGGATTGTAATGAAATGTTCAAACTTAGGTTACAGACTAGGAATGAGTGAAAAAGTGTAAGTTTCGGGGTGTGTGAACCATACGAGAAATGTGAGGATATATTTGACAACAGAGGGTCGAGAATTGAAATAACTTGTGCAGTCATAGTTGATTGCTTAATTCATCACACACACAAACATACACGTCAATTTTGCACTGGAAGAGTAGATATTGGTTTGATATTGTGACTTGAAGCATGTTTGTTGAATAAACATCAAAATCTCGAATCATGAGGTAAAAAGATTGATTGTCCAACCAATTATCTTTTGCATGCTTATGTATTCGTAGTTATTTAGATGATAATTTTGTTTAAGGATAAACAAATGTTTACTGACACACTTAATGCTGCTCTACATAATACGCAACGTCAATGCTCAATTTAGGCCAATAATAATCAGAAGAAACCAAAGTCAATGTCTTATATCTCCCAAAATGTCCCTCATTATGAAGTTCAGTAATAATCTACTGCCCTAGTGAACAATCTAGGATGTACAACTGTAATCCATGAAACAAATAACCACTATGCAATACAAAATCATGTCGTTAATTATCAGTTATTTCTTGAATTATCTTTCCGAAGGATCTGCAGCATACATATCGTGAAATGCCTCAAATCATACAACCTTGGTGCTCATGGTGGTAAGGAGTAGTGCGTAACGGCTCAAAGCATCTACGACACGGTTCAGGCTACTGACTTGGTGCCTAAGTGCAAATGTGAACTCCTATAAGTATGCCACCCTTGTTGCATGACGTCTTCTCAGCTTGTGTTGGCCATTGATGTATTTCAGGGCCTCATGATCAGTGATAAAAATGAACTCCCTCTGTACCAGGTAATGACACCAATGCTAAAGGGTCTAAACTATGGCATAAAACGCCAAATCATAGGAGGAATAGTTCTTTTCAATCTCGATAACTTCTTACTGCAAAAGGCTATTGGATGTCCCTCCTGACTTAGAACCCAACTAATGCCAACTCCAGACACATCACAGTTTACTTCGAACACCTCTTCAAAATCAGGAAGTGCCAAAACTAGGGCCTGTGTCATCTTCTACTTGACCAATTGAAGGCTAGTCTCTACCCCTTGGTCCACTGAAAATCACATCCCTTAAGACATTCTGTGATAGGAACAATTCGAGTTCTGAAATTTCTGATGAATCAACGATAGAAGGACACCAATCCATGGAAATTTCTGACATCGTGCAAAGTCTTTAGCTTGGGCCAATTGAAAATCGCATCTACTTTTGATTGATCTACATGAACACCATCAGTAGACACAATAAAACCCGAAAAAGTTATAGAAACTGTGAAGAAAGAACACTTATTCTGATTGATGAATAAGCACTCCGTCCTTGGCTTATTAAAGACAACACGAAGGTGATCAAAATGTGACTCCCACATCAGACTATAAATTAGAATGTCATCAAAGTAGACTACTAGAAACTTCCAAATGAAAGGCCGTAACACCTAATGCATAAACTTAATAAAAGTCATGGGTACATTGGATAGTCCAAAAGGCATGACCATTCACTCATACAATCCATGCCATCTCTTGAATGCCGTCGTCCATTCATCTCCAAGCCTTATTTTGATTTGGTGGTATCTGCTTTTATGGTCAATTTTTTAGAAAACCTTACAACCGGACAATTGATCCAATATATCTTCCAGGCGAGGAATTGGAAACCTGTACTTCACTATAATCTTGTCGATTGTTCTATTGTCAACACACCTTTGCCAAGACCTATCTTTCTTCGACACTAATAGAGTAGGAACTATACATGGACTCATACTCTCACGAATGTAGCCCTTTTCCAACAATTCTACCACCTATTATTGTAACTCTTCAGCTTCTTCGGGGCTGAGGCTCTATGCTAGTTGGTTAGGTAAACACAACCCCCAAATAAGGTTGATATGATATTGAATATCCTTCATAGGTAGTAACCCTAGAGGAAGATCTTGTGGCATCAGGTCAGAGAACTTCGTTAGTAGCTACTGTACTTTTGCTAGTAAGTCCAAATCCTCATTCCCTGCAATGTTCTAACGATGTAGTAGAGCATATGCACACATCGTCACACCCAATTTCAACTTAGAGAACCTAGATATAGAAATTAGGTTGGTATTATTAAATACTGGGAGGCAGGGATAGTTTCTTCCCTACAAGGCGCCAACATAATCTTCTTCTCTTTGATGCTAAAGGAATATGTATTCTTTTATCCATCATGAATAACTCTAGATCATACTACCAAGGTCGTCCCAACAATACATGACAAGCATCTATAGACACGACATCACACTAAGCATTATCAGAATATTTCATGCCGATTGAAAAAAACACTAGACATCGTTTTCCTATTGTTACCTCATTTCCTTTATTCAACTACAATAGCTTGTACCGCATAGGATGATGACTTGTCTTCAGTTGCAGTGGACAATCTCTTTGGATACTACATTCTCACAACAATTACTATCATTGATCAACTTGCAAACTTTATCAGCAACTGTACAGGTTGTGTGGAAAACATGGATCTTCAACCAATTATCTCCTAAATCGCCCTTGGGAGTCAGCAGACTTACACATGACTAGAGTCTCCTGGCCATCTCCATACAGCACGTCTTCATCTTCACAATCATCATATACACGTTCTCTAACATCCTAGAATTTCCCTACCATATCCTTCTCAATCAAGAGATTTTTATTCTTCTAACCAGCTGACTTCCTGTAATCAATCGCCTTATGTCCCTGATCACCACATATGAAACACTTAACACCTGAGCTAGAATTGTTCTGTGGTGCCGAATAGGTAGGACAGGTTTCTTGAAGGCGGACTGGCTAACTATTTTCACCTTTGACCACCGGTCTCCTGTTCTACTGCTTCTTCGCCACTAATGCGCACTGGTATGCTTTAGAAACGGTCCACAATCAATGAAGACTGAGAACATCCTACAAGGGCTGCCTTAATCCTTCCAAATACCGTAGCACCATCTGCTCTTCTGTCTCAGATAAATCATTCTGAGCTACCAACTAGTAGAACTCATCCGTATATTCATCCACCGATCTCGTGGCTTGCCGTAGTGAATGGAAATGTTGAAATAAGATTTGAGTATAGATGAAAGGAAGGAAGTGACCTTTCATCTTTTCCTAATCAATGATTTTGGACTTGCCATGTCGCTCTCGTGAATGTCGCAATTGTTCCCACCATGTAGAAGCTCTACCTTTGAGTTTGATGACTACAAATTTAACTTTAACATGATGTGGGACCTCCTTATACTAAAAAATTCACTCTACTTCATACAACCAATCAATAAAACCTTCGGCCTGTAACGTACCAGAAAACTCAGAGAGATCCACTCTGAAATCGAGGTCTCTATGGCAATCTTCCTGTCCATGATGCTCCCAGACTCGAGCATGATTGGGGTACAGGTTTTTGAAACTAGTAATGAAATCATTACCTTCCACTTCATGATCACCAATCTCCTATTCTGCCAAATGTTAGGTTAACTCAACAACTTATCTCTGCAAATCTTCAATCATTACATCTTGAACATTATGATCATGGTGTTGGACTTCCTTAATCGGAACCTATCCATGACGACAATGACCACGTCCACCAACCACTGCAATTTATGGAACTCACCTCAGGAAGATGTTGATGCTCTAATACCAATTGACGTCGGGCATGATAGCGATTATTCTGTGGACCTGTTTTAATAGACGATTTATGGAAAAAGTAAATGAAAGAATAATGCCCGAAACATAGAAAAATTGCTCTGAAATTCACTCAATATTATTAAAACTCCAAAATTACAAAAATTAACCCACAAACTAGGTTAAATAGCTAAGAAAATACTAAATCATTGAAAGTTTTATCGAAAATAGCAAAGTCTCGAAAATCACGCCTAAATAAAATAAGGAATAAAAGAAGTAACTTGCCAAAAATTTGGCTCAAATTGGATTCATAATCAACTAGAAATTCGAAGGGAGAAACATCGGATTTTGTCTTGGAAATTGACGCCCACCGAGCATAGACCACGACATGAGCCCGAAAAGAGATTTCCAAATTTGGGTCATAATTGCAATTTTGATAACCGTGGTCAAATTTATAGTCAAATTATCAAAAACATGTCAAAATTGCCCCAATTAAGGAAAGTATTGCAATCACTTTCCATCTTTGCGCTGATTCGTTATCTCATGCTATCTCAACGCTATCAACGTACTTTAGGACACCTCGGCCTCACTTGATTCGGAACCACCTGCATCACATTAGCTGAAAATTCTAGATGAACTATTTTACTCCCACCCCCACTAAAGAAAATTTATGTCACCGTCGTCAGCTAAAAGCATCGAACTCCTTGAGAAATCGTGTTCTGTTTTATAGAAACCATTAATTCAAGGTAAAGTAGGAGATTAAGATGTAACCTTCTTCAATGGGAAATACTGGAGATGATAATTTGATTTATCAAAATAATTTTCACGGTGACTTTTATTACAATAAACTTAAATAATCATAGGTGCATGTGCGGAATAATTAAAATAATTTGAACCTGATAGATTATTATTACTACTACTACTGCTGCTGCTAATTTTAATTAATCTTTTATGTTAATTGTTTGATCCTTGACAAATTTATTTTATCAAACAACAACAGAAGTTTAACCAAATAAATATTTTTTCTATTTATTTAGTAAATATTTCCAATGTAAAATTAATGATAACACAGGGCGAAAGTTAATAAGATGAACGCATAGATAAAAGAAGCATACAGTTTTTGTGTTGATCTAAATGAATTTTGCTACTTCTGATGTAGTCTGAGTTCAAGTTTCAAACTAATTTACACGAAAATATTATTAATGTGTGTCTCAAAGAATTACTTAATTTATCAAGACATTTAATCTTTTCGAGTAATTGGACTGTCTCGTGTAAAAAGAAATGAAAAATCTCTATATTACACATTTGCATACCATAATTTTCTTTCCTTACCAGATGTTTATAAATACTGTATACTTTGATTCGGTGATCTATTAAACAACAATAACCAATTTCATTGCATCTTAAACTACTCTTACTAAAAATAGTTGGCTTTAAATATGTGAAGCACATGATTAACACTAAATTATTTTCATTAGCCTTGCATTGAAGATAGCTTGGTTCTAATGTTTATAGCCTTGTTGAAGTGTAGTATTAGAATTAGGATATGACTCAAAATCTATTTTGAAAATAACTGAGAATTCTAATTAAAGTCAACCTAAGAAGAATTCTTTGTTGCAATTGGAATCCTATTCGAAGTCTATTTGACAAATTCTAGTTGAAGTTCTATTCGGAAATCCATTTGGAAGTTGGAATTTGTGTTGAACTTGAAGAGGACAAGATATGGGCATTAGATTCCATCTACAACTATACTTATAGAGCTTGTATTGTTCCCTATATATATATAGTTGACTCTTTCACACAATTTAATTAGGTTGTTTAATTTCAAACAAGTTAGGCAAATCAAAATACAAATCATTGTGATCTTTCTCCATATTTTAGTGACATCCCCATTCCTTTGCCAATTATTTTATTAATGAGTTTGTGATCAATTACTTCATATTAATTTCTTGCCTATTATCACAACAAATTGGTATTGGAATTATCCGATATTTTCTTCATCATTTATAACAAACTAGCATCAAATCTAAGGTTTTAATCATAGGGGGATTTTGATTTTGGGATGCCAACCTTGAAGTTTGATATTCTACTATTGAATCACAATATAAGATTTTCATTGTGGCAGATTAGGATGGCAGTGCTCTCTCTTATATGGGATTGATTTTGTTGTGTTTGTTGCTTGATTCATATTTGTTGTTTAGAGTCACGATTTTATTTACTCGTGATACTTTCACCATTCAATTTTCGAAAGGAGGAGATAAAGCATATTGTTGAGGTTCATGGAGATGCCATTGTTCTTGATGATGGTTGTGCAAGGGCCAAATTAAGGTCTAGCTTCAAAAGAATTCAACGCACTTAATTTAAGTATTGCTATAGAATAGACAAAATTTAGTTGCAACTTTTCAAAAAGCAAAGCAATTAGATAGTTCGGGTGAAGTCAGCGTTGGAAAAATATTTCACAATGAAGGAGACCTTTAGGTAATTTATGACTATGATTCCAAACATGAAGAGGATTGGATCCTTAATTCACCGTGCACTTTTCATATGTGTCCCAATCAGGGTTCGTTTACAACATATGAAGAGGTTTCTAAAGGTGCTATTGTGATCGGTAATAATAAACCTTGTCGGATAGCTTGGAAGCATCAGAATTAAGTTAATTGATGGAAGTGTCATCAGTGCGACATACTCCTCATTTGAAGAAAATTATTATATCCTTAAGTACTCTTGACTCGAAAGGGTACAAATACATTGGGGAAGGTGGAGTCCAAAAAGTTTGTAGAGGTGCTCATATTGTGTTGCAGGGATAGAAAAGTCCTAATTATATATCATACAAGTTTCTATTGAATCTTTGATGGATTAGCATAGTTTAAGGAGACAAGTGGATTGTGAGTTTGGTTCAATACAATCGAAGCTTTGTTTGGGATCTACTTTGATGAATACGTTTAAGTCAAGTTCAATAGATATGGATAATTTAGCTTTGCCACCATTTCCGGAGGTTGCATTGAACGTGCCCATTTTTGAGAACGTCTCCATATAGGTACAAAGATGCTGATTTTGAAGGAGGTTTATCTAGTAATTTTTCTAAATAGCATGTCAAATGAAAAATATTATAATTTCTATTTTATAGTTTACTATATAGAGTATAAACCGTCTTAAAATGTTTTTATTATAAATTAATTTTTCCTTTCTAAATCATTTGAAATTATTATTAAGTTGATCAAACCAACAATGTGCTTATTTGGTATTTTATATGCGGGGTTGTGATGACTACTTCATTCATGGGTGAAGGTGATGATTTCAGCAAAGCTCCTTCAGTGGAAACATTTCGTGGCAATTTTGTTACATTTCTTGTTTAGCGATTGTTTTCTACATATCTTTGCCTCCTCTATAATTTAGTCAGGTTGTTTAACCTCATTACAAAGTAGACAAATCAAAACATAGTATCATTGTAATTTTTTCTCTATATTTTAGTGAAATCTTCATTCATATGCCAATTATTTTATTCTTGAGTTTGTGATCAATTACTTTATATTGTGCCATATTATATTCTCGCCTGTTATCACAACAATTGGTATCAAAATTATACGATATTTTCTTATTTGTTGATAACATGTGATAAACAAATTTTGTTCTAGCTGTTTGCACATTCAATTACAGGCATAGCACTGAAATTCTCAATGGTATTATTCTTAAAGCAGATTTAAAGCAAACAGATCAAGTTGTTCATACCATACATATGTAAATTTTCATTTCACAAAATCTACAATATCATACAATCAATCCAATTTCGCTCGAATGAAACACATTTTTAGAGACTGATATCCCCATACAGGCTTATTGATGGATATTGATTTTTTATTTATTTTTGAATACAAAAAAAAAAAAAAAGAAGAAGGTAGATTTAGTAACAACAACCAGTGACCTAGAATGATGGATCATGATTGGTAAATGTTAATAACCTAAAAAATAATAAAATAGACAATGACAAGTATCGATAGCATATAACTATGACAAATGTTATTAAATCCATCATGAGTTTTACTTAATTTTTCATTGTTTACTACAGAAAGTAAACTACAAATTATAAGGTGATAAATTACATGTAATACATTAAGTTTATAAAAAAAAGAAAAAGAAAAAAAAAGTCAAACATCAAACAAAAATAAAGACAAGACAAAAAAGGGGCAGGCGGTGGAACTCAAACAAATCCTTTATAAATTATCCAAATCCATTATAAATAACACACAACACACTACACACACACACACACAAGAAAATGGTGCACAGAAGAAGAAGAGAGAAAAAGAGAAAGGAAAAAGAGGGGAAAAAAAGGGAAAAGAAGAAGAAAAAGAAGAAAAAAGGGGGAAATTTTGCCAATGCGTTAGGAATTAAGTGATCTATACTGTTAGGCTTGAATTCCTTAATTTGGAAAGGTAAGTAAAATGTTACTTATTGTTAAGTTATATTTGATTTTATAGTTGTTAGATTGTTAGGTTAAATTTAATTTTATTGAAGGGGTTAAGTGTAATAAACTATGAAATTGAGTAAAATGAAATAAATTTAGTTTTAGTAATTAAAGAGGCTTTAGAAATCCCCTAAACGTGAAATAATTAAGTTTGGGTATCGCCTATTTAATTATTGAAATTACTTAAATTAGTTAATTGTTGATATAAAAATTACATTATATTTCAAACGACGATATGGATATCGGGACAGCGTACCAATCGAATTGATTTTGGCTTACATAGTTCTGTGAGTGGAAAAATATAAATATTTTTAAAGTATTTATAAATTAAGTATATTGTTGAAGTATGTGCAATTATATGCAATTATGTGTTCGAATTATATGGTATTTATGGAAATATCTTTTCTTATGATACATGTGGATTTTAAAGATTGTATACGGTACATTGTGAATTGGAATATGAGGTATGATTTTGAAATCGACTAGAAAAGTACCCGTGACTATATATTTCTTCTAGTTCACCGAGGGGTCTTGGCCGTGTTCTACACTGAGGGGTTTTGGACAGGGATTAAGGGGTCTTGACCGTGTACATATGGTTTACTGAGGGGCCTTGGCCGTGTTCTAGAATTGATTATGAGACGTCTTTGAGACCAATTTTCGTTCACGGAGGTGGCGAAAGTTCTAAGCTCGAGGGATGGATTATATATTTCAGTCAGAGGGTACATTTTTAGTTGATTTTTAGTTCGTATGATGTGATGAAATTATAGCATGGTTATCAGCTGATATCTATATCATGATTTTAAGATGATATTTTATGGCCTTATGTGAATATTTCACTTTTTGGCTATAATTACATGTTGTTATCTTGTAAGTTATCAATGATATAAATTTGATTTTCAATTAAAATTTATAAATGAAAAAGTATATTTATTTTGAACTTCTCCACTCACCGAGCTATGAACACATATATTTTTCCACGTTTTTCCTTATCAGACAGCAGTTGAGAATCTGGAAATCTTTTGGAGTTGAGCCTTGATTTTAGAGTCAGAGCTACACAACAGAGTTTGTTAGTATGACTCACTTCATAGAACATGTAGTCAGTGCTTTGGGACGCTTGTTCATGTCTAAATGTGATTTTGCATCACTTGTAGATAGTTATGGGGCTTACTATGTATTTTGTACCCATATACATGTTTCGTTTTATTTCTTGGTAAAGGTTGAGATTTTGACTTATCTTTATTGTGTTGTGATATAGTTTGGAATTTGTGTGAAATTGATCATAGGTTGGTTAGTCCTATTTACAGGGGTGATAATCCTGAAATTCTGTTAGAAAAATGATGTATAAAAAGTGATATATTGTATTTGTAGTAGCCTTGATGGTGGGTTCGAGTTTTAGTTGGTATCTATCATCGGCGCATGCCACATCCGGATCCAGTGGTGTTACACGAGGCGGAGTGTGTCAGTTTGGTATCAGAGCATGCACTAGAGTTCATGGGTTTGCATTGTACATGCATACATTCTGATGTTTAGCATATCATGCATAACTGTAGGTGAGTCATGCCTCGTGGTGGCGAAACTCGAAGGTTCCGACATATGTTGCCCCAGTCTCACATTGCTCCTAATAGAGATGAACTAAGAGAGCTCGAGAGAGTAGATGAATCAGTTCATCACCCTCCTGAATAACAGGGACGTGAATGGAACTGATCCTATTGTTGTTGAAAGAATTGCTATTGTTGTTGCATCTGCTATGTGTAATACTGACAGAGATTTTAGTATTGAAAGGGCTACAAAGTTAGGGGCTAAATTGTTCACTTGCACATCTAATCTTGCAGTTGCACAAGCATGGATTACCAAGATAAAGAGGGTATTTGACGTTATGGGTTGCTCAAACGATCGGAAGTTGTGTCTTGCCACCTTCTTATTAGAGGAAGGTGCGTATGATTGGTGGCAGTCGGTTCGAAGCGCATATCTAGACTCTTCCATCATTACTTGGACAGAATTTCGTCGTATCTTTTACGATGTCTATTACCCTCAGTCCTATAAAGATGCAAAGTAGGAGGAATTTCTGAAACTAGTACAAGGCCAGATGGTTATTGCAGAATATCAGGTGAAATTTATTGAACTTTCAAATTATGCCCAAGTTCTGGTAAGCAACGAAATTGATAAATGCAGATGATTTGAAAATGGGCTAAAGGAAGAGATTCAGTTAGTAGTAACAGCTGCAGGCTGGAATGAATTTGGTAAATTAGTGGAATTAGCTTTGAGAGTAGAAAAAAGCATTTCTGATAGGCCAAGTGGTAGAGAACAAACAATGTTCAAGGAAAGTGGTAGTCAGACAATTGTGAGTGCTTCTAACTATAGACTACTTTAGAGGGACAGTAGAGGATTTCGACCCGGTGTGTCCAGTTCGGGTCAATTCAAATCTCGATCAGGGGAAGTCAGGGCCCTAGATTCAGTCTCAGTACTGTACAACAACCATTGGCCAGTCGTACTTAGACAAAGGGTTCTTTCCAGAGACTATTTACTCCGAGACAGGGCGAGAGTTTTACTAGTACTAGACTTCCTTATTGTCAATTATGTAGAAGACCTCATCTTGGCACGTGTTTAAAGTTCAAAGGGAGCGAAGTCTGTTATCATTGTGGTCAAGGCAGACACATAATGAGAAATTGTCCAGTTCTATCACAGGAGGGTAGCATGGCACAGAGGATGTTTCCTTAGTAGAGTGCTGGTAGTATAAGACAGAATCAGACTCAGAGAGATGATTCAGCTAACAGAGCAGGTACAAACAGTGTGGCCTAATCTAATATCGCAAGCGATAGTGGTACAAAATCAAAAGGACAGGTAGGACGACCGAAGACCCACAGCAAGGTTTTTGCTATGACTCAGCAGGAGGCAGAGGAGTCACCAGATGTTATCATGGGTATGTTGTCTATTTTTTGATAAAAATGCTAGCATTTTGATTGATCCTAGATTTACGCATTCTTTTATGTCATTTGCATTTACTTTATATACGAATCAAAAGCCAGAACTTTTAGGCAGTTGTTTGGTAGTAAATACACCAGCAAGAGAATCACTATTAGCAAACAATATATATCATGATTGTGGGATTAACGTAAAGGAGAACGAGCTGAAGGCAAGTTTAATACCTCTTGACATACATGATTTCGATGGTATCTTGGGTATGGACTTTCTGGTAACAAATCGAGCTTTAGTTGATTGTTTTCGAAAGGAAGTTGTGTTTAAACAGCCAGGATAGCTTGAAATTATATTCAATGGATAGCGTAGAATTTTATCGTCTTGTGTGATATCTGCTATTGACTCTAGAAGATTACTCAACAAGGGCTGCCATACATATTTAGCTCATGTAATTGATACAGATGTTAGCAAACTAAAACTTGAAGATATCCCAGTGGTCAAGGACTTCCTTGATGTACTTCCAGAAAAATTATCAGGCTTACCATCAGATAGAGATATAGAGTTCACTATAGATCTGATTCTAGGAACTGTACCTATTTCACGGGCACCCTATAGAATGGCACCAGTAGAATTGAAAGAGCTAAAGGTTCAGTCGCAAGAATTGGTAGACAAGGGTTTTATCAGACCTAGTGTATCTCTATGGGGAGCACCAGTTTTGTTTGTGAAAAAGAAAGATAGCACCATGCGACTGTGCATAGATTACAGACAATTGAACAAAGTGACAATTCACAATAAATATCCTTTGCCACGTATTGATGACCTGTTTGATCAGCTTCGAGGTGCTGCAGTATTTTCAAAGATTGATTTATGTTCTGGATATCATCAACTTAAAATCAAGGATAGTGATGTGCCAAAAACTGCTTTCAGGACAAGGTATGGTTATTTTGAATTTCTTGTTGTCCATATTTAGATAGATTTGTGATTGTATTCATTGATGATATTTTAGTATACTCTCATAATCACGATGAACACGGAGAGCATCTCAGAATCATCTTGCAGACTCTACGTGATGAGTAGTTGTATGATAAATTCAATAAATGTGAATTTTGGCTTGATAAAGTTGTATTTTTGGGACATGTCATATTAGCAAAAGGAATTTATGTTGACTCGCAAAAAACAGAGGCAGTGGTAAAATGGGAAAGGCCTACTAGTGTGACAGAAATTCGAAGTTTTCTTGGCTTAGCAGGTTATTACCGTCATTTTGCAGAGGGATTTTCCAAAATTTCTCTTCTTTTGACCAGCTTGACTAGAAAGAATGCTAAATTTGTTTGGAATGAAAATTGCGAAAGAATTTTTCTAGAATTGAAGAACCGATTAGTGTCAGCCCCAGTTCCTACCCTTCCATCTCCCAGTGAAGAGTTTGTTATATATGCTTCACGTCAGGGTCTTGGTTGTGTTTTGATGTAGAATGGGAAAGTTATAGCATATGCTTCCAGGTAGTTGAAGAAACATGAACTGAATTATCCTACAAATGACTTTGAGCTAGCTGCAGTTGTCCTAGCCTTGAAAATTTGGAGACATTACTTGTATGGTGAGAGATGCCAAATATATACAGATCATAAAAGTTTAAGTATATGTTCGATCAAAAAGAGTTAAACTTGAGGCAAAGAAGATAGATAGAGCTGATAAAAGATTACGACTGCAAGATTGATTATCATCCAGGGAAGGCTAATGTAGTTCCTGATGCTCTCAGTCGGAAAATATCGAGTCCTATGAACCAGACTAATGCAATATATTCATCTTTGTTTGGTGAGTTCAGAGCTTCTCATGCTCAATTATCAGTTACCAGTGTATGAGTATTGTTTGCCAACTTCCAAGTAAGGCCTACTTTGATTGATATAGTTAAAGAAACTCAAACTCAAGATCTAGTGTTGAGCAAATTAAAAGAAGTTAGTAAAGGTAAGCATACAGATTATACCATTCGAGATGACGAAGCTTTAGTTATGGGAAATAGATTATGTGTTCCACATGATTCGAAATTGAAGGGAGAAATTCTAGAAGAGGCACATAATTCAGCTTACGCAATGCATCCAGGTAGTACAAAAGTGTATCAAGTATTCAAAGAACACTATTGGTAGCATGGAATAAAAAGAAAAATAGTTGAGTTTGTATCCAGATGTCTCATTCGCCCAACAAGTGAAACCAGATCGTTAGAAAACAACAGGATTGTTACAAACATTGCCTCTTCCCGAGTGAAAATGGGA
This sequence comes from Olea europaea var. sylvestris, assembly GCF_002742605.1. Classification (NCBI taxonomy): domain Eukaryota; kingdom Viridiplantae; phylum Streptophyta; class Magnoliopsida; order Lamiales; family Oleaceae; genus Olea; species Olea europaea. The sequence goes on along the minus strand of NC_036257.1, from coordinate 1,343,726 downwards.
ACACATTACTATGGATTTTCTATTCGGACTTCCACGGACTCAAAGTGGACATGATGGCATTTGGATCATTGTAGACAGGTTAACGAAGACTGCTAGATTTTTGCCTATTAAAATCACTAACTCGTTAGATAAATTGGTAAAAATATATGTTGATGAGATAATCAGTCTGTATGGGACACCAATATCTATTGTTTCATATAGAGACTCTCGTTTCACTTCTAAATTTTGGCCCAGTTTGCAGAAAGCTATGGGTACTAAACTTCATTTCAGTACAGCTTTTCATCCTCTAACAGATGGTCAGTCAGAAAGAACTATTCAAACTTTGGAAGACATGTTACGAGCTTGTGTACTACAGTTTAAAGGGAATTGGGATACTCATCTTTCTTTGATAGAGTTTGCTTATAATAACAGTTATCATTCGAGTATAGAAATGGCTCCTTTTGAAGCACTGTATGGTAGAAAATGCAAAAGTCCAGTATGTTGGGATGAAGTTGGTGAAAAAAAGTTATTGGGTCGTGAATATATCTAGATCTGCTAAGAAAGTAAAGATAATTAAAGAAAAGTTAAAGACAGCCCAAGATAGACAGAAGAACTATGCAGATAGACGTAGAAGAAACCTTGAATTTGATGTTGGAGATAGAGTCTTTCTGCGATTGTCACCATGGAAAGGTGTTTTAAGATTTGGTAAACGAGGTAAATTGAGTCCGAGGTATATTAGCCCATATGAGATTGTTGAACGGATCGGTCCAATTGAGTATCGATTGGCTTTGCCAACATAATTGTCTAGAATTCATGATGTATTCCATGTTTCTATGCTTCGTAAGTATATTCCAGATCCATCTCATGTTTTGGAATCACAACCAGTAGAGCTAAAGGAAAATCTTACCTATGAAGAAGAACCAGTTCAGATATTGGACAGGAAGGAACATGTCTTGCATAGTAAGACTATTCCTTTAGTTAAAATTTTGTGGAGAAATCATGCTATAGAAGAAGCGACATGGGAAAGTGAAGAGCAGATGCGTTCTCAGTATCCATGACTTTTTTACATATGATCAATTGAATTTCGAGGAGGAAATTCTTTTAAGGGGGTGTGTTTTGTAATACATTAAGTTTATAAAAAAAATAAAAAAATAAGAAAAGTCAAACAAAAAATAACAAAAAAATAAAAAGACAGAAGACAAAAAAAGGGGGGTAGGCAGTGGAACTCAAACAAATCAATTATAAATTATCCAAATCCATTATAAATAACACACAACACACTACACACACAAGAAAATGGTGGAGAGAAGAAGAAGAGAGAAAAAGAGAAAGGAAAAAAGAGTGAAAAAAGAAAAAGGGAAAAGAGGAAGAAAAAGAAGAAAAAAGGGGAAAATTTTGCTAATGTGTTAGGAATTAAGTGCTCTATACTATTAGGCTTGAATTCCTCAATTTGCAAAGGGAAGTAAAAGGTTACTTATTGTTAACTTATGTTCAATTTTATAGTTGTTAGATTGTTAGGTTAAATTTTATTTTATTGAAGGGGTTAAGTGTAATAAACTATGAAATTGAGTAAAATGAAAGAAAAATTAGTTTTAGTAATTAAAGAGACTTTAGAAATCGCCTAAACGTGAAATAATTAACTTTGGGTATCGCCTATTTAATTATTGAAATTACTTAAATTAGTTAATTGTTGATTTAAAAATTATATTATATTTCAGGCGGCGATACGAATATCGGGACAACGTACCAATCGAATTGATTTTGGCGTACATAGTTCTGTGAGTGAAAAAATATAAATATTTTTAAAGTATTTATAAATTAAGTATATTGTTGAAGTATTTGCAATTATATGCAATAATGTGTTCGAATTATATGGTTATTTTGGAAATATCTTTTATTATGATACATATGGATTTTAAAGATTGTATATGGTACATTATGAATTGGAATATGAGGTATGATTTTGAGATCGACCAAAAAAGTACCCGTGATTACATATTTCTTCTAGTGAACTGAGAGGCCTTGGCCGTGTTCCATACTACATAGAGAGGTTTTGGATCGAGGATGAAGAGGTCTGACCGTGTACATATAGTTCATTGAGGGGTCTTGGCTGTGTTCTAGAATTGATTATGAGAGGTCTTTGAGACCAATTTTTGTTCACGGATGGGCCAAAGTCCATGGCGAAAGTTCTTAGCCCGAGAGGCGGCTTATATATTTCAGTCAGAGGGTACTTTTTTGGTGGATTTTTCAGTACGTTTGATGTGATGAGATTATAGCATGATTATCAACTGATGTTTATATCATGATTTTAAGATGATATTTTATGACCTTATGTGAATATTTCACTTTTTGGCTATAATTACATGACGTTATCTTGCGAGTTATCAATGATATGAATTTGATTTTCAATTAAAATGTAGAAATGAAAAAGTATATTTATTTTGAACTTCTCCACTTACTGAGTTATGAACTCATATATTTTTCCACGTTTTTCCTTATCAGACAGCAGTTGAGAATCTGGGCATATTTTTGGAGTTTAGCCTTGATTTTGGAGTCAGAGCCACACAACAGAGTTTGTTAGTATGACTCACTTCACAGAACATGTCAGTGTTTTGGGACGCTTGTTCATGTCTAAATGTGATTTTGCATCACTTGTAGATAGTTATGGAGCTCACTATGTATTTTGTATCCATATGTATGTTTCATTTTCTTTCTTGGTAAATGTTGAGATTTCGGCTTATCTTTATTGTATTGTGCTATAGTTTGGTTAGTCCTATTTACAGGAGAGATAATGTCGAAATTCTGTTAGAAAAACGATGTATAAAAAGTGATATATTATATTTGTAGTAGCCTTGATGGTGGGTCCGACTTTTAGTTGGTATTTATCATCGGCGCATGCCACGTCCGGATTTAGTGTTTCTACGCGGGGCGGCGGGTGTCATTACATCTCATATTACAATTTGTCATCACAGCATGATATTAATGTATGAGTTATTGACAATGTGAATAACGTGTTCACGAATATCCTACTATTATTAACTTTTTTCCATTAGAAAGATGATTAGAATCTTGCTCCTTAATCGTAAGGTCATCAAGTTTTACTTTTGCATACAATACATTTAGCATGGTTAGCATTTTAATTTGTTATCATTTTATTTCCTAAACTTGTATTTTGCAAATTTTAGATTTTTTAACTAGTTGTTTGATATAGAAGCATTCGTACTTTAACATAAAAGCAAATAAATTGTGACAAATGATTATTAACTTCAAACATGTCGAAAATAAACAGTTTTTGGGATTTTTTTCTTGAAAAATTGACAATATAAGTCAAGAAATACTATTTTGATAACAACTGGAAACCATCATAATCTTATGATGAAACATTCCAGGGCCTTTTCCTTTTGCTAAAGGATCCTTGCCTTATGATAGCATTTTCTCCTAATATTTTGAGGATGATAGTTAGCATCCTCTATTTGTGTATCTTGTGGACTAATGTATCCACCACGAAAACATCCTTCAAGTAACTGGGCGGTTTTCCCTTCCTCAAGCTCTTCCTATTCCCACTAGTATTCTGGAAATAGTTGGTGCTTTCCACGGCAGGTTGAGGTGTCAATTCAAGAGCTTCTAAGCAAAGGAAATTCAAAAACCAGAAGTTGATGAGATATAAAACACAATCTAAATTAGTTTAAAAATAAAATAATACTTCATACTTTTACACTTACCTGCACTAGTAATATTAGATGAAGATTGAATAGTTTGAGCCGGCACAGGAGGTGGAACATGAGTTTGCAAAGTTGTCTGCAGAGGACTTGACCCACGAACTGGTTGTGGGGTTTGAGAAAATGCTGCCAGGCCTAAATCAAAATCCTGCATTAGCATCTAACCAAAGTATGTCCAAAAAAGATTCCCATAATCCAATACTTACTGACATATTTATAAAACCTAGAAATGGAGATAAGTCTCTAGTCGCGGAACATGAGATTGGACTTCGATAAGAATAGTGCATGCCAAGAGTAGAAAGGGGCAAGGCCAAGGGTAATAAATTCAAAATATAACGATTCATATTGTACCGCCTCTGGGAAACCATTTATCATCCATTCGTTATGTTTTTAGATTGTCATTCCTTGTCCAGAGATTCTAAGGAGCAGAGAAGTTAGCGCTTATACAGAATTTCAGTGCAACTAGGAGACAGTTGAATCTTCCAAAACATCAACAGATAGGCATTTGGAATTCTTGTAGCATCAATATACAATCTCATATCAATGCAAACTTATTTATAGTTAGTTCTGAAAAATTTTGCAACAAGTGCAACAAATTACAATAACTCTAGTAAGGATCTAACAGAAACCTACTCACTTTATTAATTATCGAAGTCATATAAGTGACACATTTTGACTAAATGATACCGTTCATTTCTGAAATTCCTACTTTCTTACTATCAAATATCAGAAAATTTCAAAGTATAGTAAAAGAGGAAGGAAGTGACATTTAAGAATGCTTTCATTTTTTCTCGTGATGGCCAAAATATTCACGTCATAAGATTCTAACATATGCTTTATCCTACAGAACTGGATAAATGGCGAAAGGCTGCAAATTTGACTTCTCTTGTCATCTCTTTTGAAGCACATGCCAAACATATAACAAATTGATGACTTTCACTCCAGAAGGAAAGATGGTGGTAACTTTGCCTTCATAATATTCATTCCATTTGAAACTAACAACGTCATAAGCGCGTTTGCCAATAGTGACTTTCGATTGGAAGTCATTTCATAATCCTATACAAGGTGCAAAACTTTCATGAGAACACACTCTAGAATTGTCTAAATGGCTGTGCAATGATACGCCATATATAGAACCTATGATACTGCAGAATATTAAGATACAAATGGGATGACACCCCCTTGCAAGTATTAAAATTATTCATTTGCCTTTGTAATGGTGGAAGTTCTAAGAAAAAGTGGTGTAAACAAAATAAGGTTGGCGCACCATTGGAGAAGTTTCATATTCTAGTCTCCCTATTTCACGAAGGCCATAAAATTTTTTTCAAATTCTATAGCCTCCCTATTTCACAAACGTCACCAACCCCTATGTTGTCCTCTTGGGTGCAAACCCTACATCTCAACTCCCCAAAATATATATGCACAGTGATACTCCAATTATCTTTACCGTGAAATGTGATGGTTTCATAACTATTTCTGCACAATCAATTTGCCTTGCCAGTATATTTTCAAATCTACTTCCGGAGAACTTTCTTTTCTTAATCATATGACATTGGGAAGGGAGATTTAATAAGAAACTGCCCTGGTTTAGGTAACCAGAAAGCATTTTGAAAATAAAATCATCAGAAGCGGTTGTCTTTGAAGTATTTAAATTAAAAAGCCCTAATTAAAGGCTAGACTTCATGAAAACCTCAATAAAAATTGGAAGTAGCATCCAAAATTCAATATCATGGGAGACACCAATAAAAGGTTTTTACATGTGAGTAATCACCTACATTAGCTGCACTCAATATATCTTTATCCATTTGGTTAAGAAATTATGATGCAACTACAGTCAAAACGAAGAAACAATATATAATTTAGTTAAAAAGGGAGCCATTTTAAAAGTAAAATCTAGTTGTGATGTATGTCATTGTAATGTCTTTAAATGGTACCTGAATTTGCCAAAAATGTTTCAGAGTAGCTCTTTGTCTTCGATCTGGTTCGCTCAGCCACACTTGAATAGAATTCCCCATATTTATGTGGTACAGAATTACTCTGCTAAATATAGAAAATGTTAGATCTCAAGTTTAAAGCAATTAGATTTCAAATTCTTCCTAGCATAGTGATAACCTACATTTTTTTTCAAATTCCAAAAATTTAAATGGTCAGACAGAATTTCTTTAAGGTCTGCACATATGCAGCAAAAATTAACAGAACCACATGGCCGGTTCTGAGGCGAGGCCCAAAAATGAAGGGGGCCTCGTTTCCATGGCCAACCTTTTTTTTCCCCAATTAAATGAAGAAAGTAAACTGAATGAAGAATTCATTTTCCTCTCCATCTCACATCTTTGTTGCAGCCAGACCCTTCACTCTTTCTTCTTCTTCATTCTTCCTTAGGCTTCTTCTATTCTTCTTCTTCTTCTTCCCTTCACTCTTCACTCTTTCTGACACGACTCGTCCCGATCACCCTAATGGATCCGACACGTGTCGTGCGCCGATGGTAGATACCAGCGAAGTGCCAGACCCACCACCAAGGCAAATTTGACATGCTTTGATTGTTATAATTTTATAAAAATTTCGACAGAGTTCCCTCTGAAAATGGTCTAAAACCACCTGAAAATAAAATCCAATATCCCAAACATGTACATATCATTTGAAATAGGGTACACCGGCCCTTCAAAATATCAGCTATTCAAATACAACACTGGCAATTCAGTTTTTGCAACAATTTCTAAACCACAGTACCCAAAATGCATAATATATATACAAAACATAGCAAGCCCAACACATGGAACTAATTTATGACCAAAAGAGGTGTCTATCCCAAAATATGAACTATTAAACGGAAAAGGTTATTCATACAGTGCTTCAAAATCTATGGCTCAACTCGATAGATCAACTGGCCCAGTAGTGCTCAACTCAGCTACTATCTAATAAGAGAAATAGTGATAAAAATGTGAGCCTATAACTCAGTGAGTGGATATTTGCAAAAATATAATTTTCCATTCATAAAATCTTTCTGAAAATCGACATATAGCATAAAATTTCTTTTCACAGACACATAAACTAAAATATTTATTCTTTAAACTGAATAAGTTAAGTTCTGTAGCTTAAAATCTGATGATACTATCAAAACTAAAATATACTGTAATTATAAATATCTTTATTTTGTATACTGCGTTTCTCAAATCTGATAAGCTATGTAATACTGAAACATCACACCAAAAATGTACCCAGAATAACCATACTCGCGAATCGATTAATCTCGATATACATAGCAAGCTTATTCAATTCTAAAATTCTGTAATTTTGGTCGTACATGCGCATAGCTATAAAATGGTTATACACAATGGAAACACATTCACAATAGTATAGAGCGGGTGAAATCACTATACTGATCATACGCTGTGAAAAGCGCAGAGTGGGTAAAATAACCATATGAAGTCATACACTGTGGAAACACATTCACACCAGTGCAGACGTGGGTAAAATCACTTGGGTACTTTCTGGTTGTTTTAAAATAACTTTGATTATATTGAAATATTTAATACTAAAATAATATGCTAATAAAATGATTTACTAAATTAAATTTAACTTTTAAAAACAACTGGTTATAAATCAACTTTATTCTGAAAATCGTGTTGTCAAATCGACTGTATGAATTAATATAAATTAAATAATACTAATTTCTGAAAAATAAGCTTATCCACTCACATAATACAAGCTGAACCTAAGATAGTCGATAGGCTCTTCCAATCTCCTCATCACCACCTGGAATATATAACAAGATGACTAATCAACCACTATTAAATTAAGAAACTTTAAGATCTACTTCTATAATACTTAACTAAAATTGGTCGATGCTCGAATGAATTTCCCAAATATTCTTTTGATCAATTAGAGATAATCCCACTTTCTAATCCCTTTTCTAATAACTAATTCATCAACAAAACCTTCTTCCCTAGTTTAAAATTAATTTTACTCTCCAATCTAGTGAAACTAGTAACCACAATTCCACCCACTTAATAGACATTTGTTCCATAAAATCAACTCCTAAGTGAAATATTCCATTTATATAATCATTTTCACAATTAATTAATCAAAAATTCCAAAATCGAATTCTAGGGTTTCTCCAAAAAAAATTGAGATTTTCTTACCTTAATGTAGATAGAAATTCAAGAATCAATAACTTGAGCTCCAAGTAGCATTCATCTCAAAAAAATCTGAAAATTTCGAGCCAAAATAAAACCCTAGAATTTTAACATAATTCATACTTTATCACTTGAAACAAATGGAAAAATTCAACCCAAGCTTGAAGAAATTAGCCTTACCTCTTTTCTTCTTCTTCCCTTTTCTTCTTTCCTTCCTTCTTTCCCTTTTTCTTCCCTTTTTTCCCCTAATTTTTCCTCTCTTTTTTGGTCCCAGCTTGCTGCCATTTTCTCCCTCTATGTGTGTGTGATTTTGAGTGAAAAATGGGTCAAATGTTGAATATAAATTCCACTTACTCAAAAATTGCAAAGAAATTCCTCCAACTCCATTTTTATATCACATTTAATCATAAACTTCCAAAAATATATAAGTAAATTCCAAACTTTGAAATGTATCCAATTTAACCTTCATATTTTGTCAATTGCAAAATAAACCCAAATAAAATGATTTGGTCAATCAAGTCCCAATAAAAATGATTTATTTCATACAAGTCCTCATTTGACTTGACTTTGAAAATTCCACTATTGACTTTAACTAGATAAAAATGTGGGTTGTAACAATCTTACCTCCTTAAAAGAATTTCGTCCTCGAAATTCAACTGGCAATTGACTTGGCAATGAATAAATGAGGATATTGAGCACGCATCTGATCCTCATTCTCCCATGTAACCTCTTCTACTATCTGATTCTGCCAAAGTACTTTAACAAGTGAAACTGTCTGGTTTTGTTGAGTTTACACTTTCTTGTCTAAGATTTTCACTGGCTCTATTATATAAGTCAAATTCTCCTTCAACTGAATTGACTAAGACTCCAGAACCTGAGAAGGATCAGCAATGTACTTGCGAAGCATGGAAACATGAAAAACATCATGGATCCGGAATAATTCATTGGGCAGATCTAATCGATATGCAACTGGACCAATCCGCTCAGTAATCTCATAGGGTCCAATATATCGTGGACTCAACTTTCCTCGCTTACCAAATCTCAACACCCCTTTCCAAGGAGATAATTTAAGAAAAACTTTATCTCCTACTGCAAATTCAAGGTCTTTCCTGCGCTTATCTGCATAACTTTTCTGTCTATCCTGAGCTGCTTTCAACTTTTCTTTAATCAATTTCACATTTTCGGATGTCATTTGAACCAATTCTGGGCCTTCTAACTTCCTCTTACCATCTTCATCCCAAGAAACTGGTGTCCTGCACTTCCAACCATATAAAGCTTCAAAAGGAGCCATTCTATACTAGAGTGGTAGCTGTTATTGTAAGCAAACTCCATCAATGACAAATGAGTATCCCAGCTACCCTTGAGCTCTAAGACAAGCCCTCAACATATCCTCAAGAGTCTGTATGGTCCTCTTTGGCTGGCCATCTGTCTGAGGATGATAAGCTGTACGGAAATGTAGTTTAGTACCCATGGCTTCCTGCAAACTGGACCAAAATTTAGATGTAAAACGAGGGTCTCTGTCTGACACAATAGATAATGGAGTACCATATGAGCTCACTATCTCATCCACATACAACTTTGCCAACTTATTTAAAGTATAAGTGGCTTTGATCGGCAAGAACTTGGCAGTTTTGGTCAAACGATCTACAATCACCCAAACTCCATCATGACCATTTTGAGTACAAGGAAGACCAAAGAAAAAGTCCATAGTAATGTACTCCCATTTCCACTCTGGAATAGGCAATGGCTGTAAAAGTCCTGCTATTTTCTGACAAACTGGCTTTACCTACTGATATATAAGACATTTGGATACAAAATCTGCTATCTCTCTCTTCATACCAAGCCACCAAATGATCTTTCAATGTATGATACATTTTAATACTGCA
>NC_036257.1:1315056-1333845 GCF_002742605.1 Olea europaea var. sylvestris | reverse complement strand
CCATCTCCTTTGCCTTAGATTCAGTTCTTTCTGATCAAATATATACTTTAAACTTTTGTGATCAGTAAATATTTGACATTTCTCACCATAAAGATAATTTCTCCAAATCTTCAATGCCAACACTACTGCAGCTAACTCCAAATCATGAGTTGGGTAATTTAACTCATGCTTCTTCAATTGTCTAGAAGCATAAGCTACAACTTTCCCATTTTACATTAGAACACAACCCAATCCTTGGCGTGAAGCATCACTATAAATCACAAATTCTTCACCTGGAGATGGAAGAGTAAGTATAGGAGCAGAAACTAATCTTTTCTTCAACTCTTGAAAACTCTTTTCACATTCATCAGTCCACACAAATTTGGAGTTCTTTCGAGTCAAACTAGTCAAAGAAAGAGCAATTTTGGAAAAATCCTCTACAAATCGACGATAATAACCTGCTAACCCAAGAAAACTCCGTACTTCTGTAACATTAGTAGGGCGTTTCCATTTCATTACTACTTCAATTTTCTGACGATCTACATAAATACCTTCAGCTGAGATAACATGACCCAAAAATACAACTTTATCCAGCCAAAATTCACATTTGCTGAATTTAGCATACAACTGCTTATCTCACAAAGTCTGCAAAATAATCCTCAAATGCTCAGCATGCTCATCTCTACTGCGAGAATAAACTAAGATATCATCAATAAAAACAATCACAAATCTATCTAAATATGGGCGAAGTACTCTATTCATCAAGTCCATAAATGCTACAGGGGCATTAGTCAACCCAAATGGCATCACCAAAAACTCATAATGGCCATACCGTGACCTAAAAGCAGTTTTTGGTACATCAATATCTCTAATTCTGAGCTAATGATACCCCGAATGTATCAATCTTCGAAAACACTGAGGCACCTCTAAGTTGGTCAAACAAATCATCAATGCGAGGTAATGGATACTTGTTGCGGATTGTCAATTTATTCAATTGTCTGTAGTCAATACACAATCTCATTGTGCCATCTTTCTTCTTCACAAATAAGACTGGAGCTCCCCATAGAGATATACTAGGTCTAGTGAAACCCTTATCAACTAAATCCTGCAACTGAACTTTCAATTCCTTCAGCTCTACTGGAGCCATTCTGTAAGGTGATTGTGAAATAGGGGTAGTCCCTGGAATCAAATCAATAGTAAACTTGATTTCCCTATCAGGAGGTAACCCTGGAAGATCTTCAGGAAAAACATCAGGGAAATCTTTTACCACTGGTATATCTTCAAGTTTCAATTTAGTGATCTGACTGTCAATCACATGAGCTAAATATGCTTGACAATCTTTTCTAAGCAATCTCCCAGCATCAAGTGCTGATATGATACATGAAGGTAGTATTCTCCGTTCACCACTAAAAATAATTTCAAGTTCTCCTGGCCTTCGAAACACCACTTCTTTGCGAAGACAATCAACTGATGCATGATTTACACACAAAAAATTCATGCCCAATATTACATCAAAATCATGAATATCAAGTGGAATCAAATTAGCTTTCAACTCATGATCATTCACTCTAATCACGCAATCTTTGTCCACACTGTTAGCTAAAAGTGAATCTCCTACAGGAGTTGCTACCACCAAATCACTATCTAATGATTCTAACATATGGTCCGCATAAATAGCAAATGCATAAGATATAAATGAATGTGTAGCACCTGAATCTATTAAAGAACGAGCCTTTTTGCCAAAAATAGATAACGTACCCATAACCACATTAGGTGACTCATTGGCATCATGCTGAGTCACTGCAAACACTCTTCCCTGAGTTATGGGTCGTCCAGCCTAGCCTTTCTATCTAGTACCACTGCTGCCAGCAACATCAAATTGAGTAGCACTAGTAGCACTTGTTTTACCTGCCAAAGTATTTTGATTCTGATTCTATCTAGAAATGCTAGCACCCGACTACAACGAAACCCCCTGTGGAATGCCACCCTACTGGAAACGAACTGGACACTCTCTCCTCATGTGTCCCGTCTGACCACAATGATAACACACTCCAATTCCCTTAAGACACTCACCAGGGTGAAATTTTCCGCATGACTGGCACTGGGGAATTCTGGCCACACCAGAGCTATTACTCTATCCAGGAGTAAATGATCTCTGAGTAGATCTCTGAGTCTGAGTATGGTTACTCCCTGGCTGCGGTATTGATCCCTAACTCGGCCTCGAGCTCCGACTACCATGAGATATGGACTTAAAACTACCAGAAGTGGAAACATCTAATGCACCTCCTCTGCGATCCCTCCTTGGTGGCCTAGTCATAGATCTTCCTGCCCATTTGACTACTGCTTCCAATTTCTAGTCTCATTTGTTGTTGACCACCATGTCGTTTAGACAAACTTTTCTCAACCCTTTATGCTGCTTCTACAAGTTTACCCAAATTTTCATACCCAGATGTAGTCACCACTGATCTAATTTCTTCTCTCAGGCCATACTCAAATCTTCTGCATTTATCAACTTCATCAGCTACAAGAGCAATAGCATACTTTGATAATTCTAGAAATTTCTTCTGATACTCCGCCACTGTTGATGTCTGTACTAGTCTCAAAAATTCATTCTGTTTGTCAGTCTTGTAAGAATGAGGATAGAAATGCTCATTAAAATCATCTTTAAACTCGTCCCACGTGATCATAGTAGGATCAACATATTTACTCTGTACAGACCTTCACCAATCATAAGCACTTCTTTCTAACAAGAAAGTAGCTAGTTGTAATTTTTGATCATCAGGACAATCCATCACATCAAATATTCTTTCAATTCTCACCATCCATGATTCTGCTTCTACTGGATCAGCTGTGCCTGTAAATACTTTAGCTCCTAGTTTAGTAGCCCTCTCTATATTAAAATCTTTATCTGTATTGCATATAGCAGAAGCAGCAACGGTGGCAATCCTATCAGCTATTCAGTCAGGCTGGGCTACGTCTCCATATCTCCGCTGATCATGGGTCGGATGAACTGATTCCTCGACCCTACTGGCATCCCTATCAGGAGCAACTGGTGGTTGAGATGACATATCTTGGAGCCTGCGTGTCTTATTACCACGAGCCATGACTTCCAACTACAAAATATGTATGATATGATGAGAACAAAATTCAAATAAACCATGCAAACTGACTTTATAACCATGCTCTGATACCAATTGACACGACCCGTCCCTATCACCCTAATGGATCCGACACGTGTCGTGCGCCGATGGTAGATACCAGCGAAGTGCCGGACTTACCACCAAGGAAAACTTGACATGCTTTGACTGTTATAATTTTATAAAAATTTCAGCAGAGTTCCATCGGAAAAATGGACTAAATCTACCTAAAAATAAAATCAAATATCCCAAACATGTACATATCATTTAAAATAGGGTACACCGGTCCCTCAAAATATCAACTATTTAAATACAACACTGGCAATTCGACTTTTGCAACAATTTCTAAACCACGGTACCCAAAATGCATAATATATATATACAAAACATAGCAAGCCCAACACATGGAACTAATTTATGACCAAAAGAGGTGTCTATCCCAAAATATAAACTGAAAAGATTATTCATACAATGCTTCACAATCTACGGCTCAACTCGATAGATCAACTAGCCCAGTAGTGCTCAACTCAGCTACTACCTGATAAGAGAAATAGTGATAAAAATGTGAGCCTATAACTCAGTGAGTGGATATTTGCAAAAATATAATTTTCCATTCATAAAATCTTTCTGAAAATCGACATATAGCATAAAATTTCTTTTCACAGACATATAAACTAAAATATTTATTCTTTAAATTGAATAAGCTGAGTTGTATAGCTTAAAATCTGATGATACTGTCAAAACTAAAATATACTGTAATCATAAACATCTTTATTCTGTATACTGCATTTCTCAAATCTGATAAGCTATGAATACTGAAACATCACACCAAAAATGTACCCGGAATAACCATACTCGTGAATCGATTAATCTCGCTATACATAGCAAGGTTATTCAATTATGAAATTCTGTAATTCTGGTCGTACGCGCGCAGAGCTATAAAATGGTCATACACTATGGAAACACATTCACAATAGTGCAGAGCAGCTAAAATCACTATACTGATCATACGCTGTGGAAACACATTCACACTAGGGCAGAGTGGGTAAAATAACCATATGAAGTCATACACTGTGGAAACACATTCACACCAATGCAGACGAGGGTAAAATCACTTGGGTACTTTTTGGTGGTTTTAAAATAACTTTGAATATACTGAAATATTTAATACTAAAATAACATGCTAATAAAATGATTTACTAAATTGAATTTAACTTTTAAAAACAACTGGTTATAAATCAACTTTATTCTGAAAATCGTGTTGTCAAATCGACTGTATGAATTAATATAAATTAAATAATACTAATTTCTGAAAAATAAGCTTATCCACTCTCATAATACAAGCTGAACCTAAGATGGTCGATAGGCTCTTCCAATCTCCTCGTCACCACCTGGAATATAAAACAAGATGACTAATCAACCACTATTAAACTGAGAAACTTTAAGATCTACTTCTATAATACTTAACTAAAATTGGTCAATGCTCGAATGAATTTCCCAAATATTCTTTTGATCAATTAGAGCTAATCCTACTTTCTAATCCCTTTTCTAATAACTAATTCATCAACAAAACCTTCTTCCCTAGTTTAAAACTAATTTTACTCTCCAATCTAGTGAAACTAGTAACCACAATTCCACCCATTTAATAGACATTTGTTCCATAAAATCAACTCCCAAGTGAAATATCCTATTTATATAATCATTTCCACAATTAATTAATCAAAAATCCCAAAATCGAATTCTAGGGTTTTCCCAAAAAAAAAAATTGACATCTCCTTACCTTAATGTAGATAGAAATTCAAGAATCAATAACTTGAGCTCCAAGTAGCATTCATCTCAAAAAAATTTGAAAATTTCGAGCCAAAATAAAACCCTAGAATTTTAAAATAATTCATACTTTATCACTTGAAACAAATGGAGAAATTCAACCCAAGCTTGAAGAAATTAGCCTTACCTCTTTTCTTCTTCTTCCCTTTTCTTCTTTCCTTCTTTCTTCCCTTTTTTCCCGTAATATTTCTTCTCTTTTTGGGTCCCAGCTTGCTGCTGTTTTCTCACTCTGTGTGTGTGATTTTGAGTGAAATATGGGTCAAATGTTGAATATAAATTCCACTTACTCAAAAATTGCAAGGAAAGTCCTCCAACTCCATTTTTATATCACATTTAATCCTAAACTTCCAAAAATATATAAATAAATTCCAAACTTTGAAATGTATCCAATTTAACCTTCATATTTTGTCAATTGTAAAATAAACCCAAATAAAATGATTTGGTCAATCGAGTCCCAATAAAAATGATTTATTTTATACAAGTCCTCATTTGACTTGACTTTGAAAATTCCACTATTGACTTTAACTAGATAAAAATGTGAGTTGTAACACTTTCAGAATCTGCTGCCCCTTCTTGCCATCGCCATTAAAGGATGGTTCTAGAATAGATACAGCTACATTCAACTGACATACAAGAAGTTTCGGCCACCGACCATGCATTTCTATATATGTGTGTGTGAGTGGGAATAAAGAAGAGTGAAAAAGAGTTGAAAGAAAGGCAGGGTGTATATATTTGTGTGTGTCGTGTGGTCAGGAGAGAGAAGAGTTGGTGAAGGAAATATAGATACAAGTGTGAGGATAGAATAAGCAGGGTTACCAGTGTAGTGTGTGGGTGGCATGAGTGGTGATAGGTAGATAGATAGAGAAAAATATAGGAGAGAGGTAGTGCATAGTGAGAGAAAGTGCATGGGTAAAATAATTAGTGAGATGTCCTAGTGTGTAGTTAGTATTTTTGGTGCGTACCTAAAATTGTGTAAAATTTATTTCATCAATAAAATTCTATTTTTCTTGTATGTTCCAAAACTCAACAAGTATCAGAGCTCAACAATTTGGTATCAGAGTTGAACAAAACTTAACATCCCACACTAACTTCAGAAAAATTCATAGCTCAACCCAATAAATTTGATTCAAATTGAAGAAGGACACTCAAAATAAGCAGACCTAGCAGAGAAAAATAGCATTTGTTTTACAAATTATATAGTAAAAAAAAAAAACCATACACGGAAGAGTAAAAGGGTGCCAAGATATTCTAAAGTTGCATATACTAGGACAAAATGCAGGGGAAAACCATACCAGATTACTCAATGCATCATGTGTTTGGCAGAAAAAATTATAAACCTTGCAAATGACACAAATAACCGAGCTTATACCAAGCTCAATTAGAATAACTACCCTCTTGGATTCTTGAAAGCTCACATACCAATTATTAATGGAGGAAATTGAATAATATTTCAAAATGATACAATTTGAGTTTTCTTGAAGAATAGAACTTAAGTTATACTTGGAACATTGCAAACTCTAAACAAATTTTCGATATAAATGTGAAAAAATAAAAGCTCAATTACTCTAGTCAATTAGAATTATTTGTATCTGTTTTAAAGTTTCTCTAGAATGGATTTTATATGCTTTGGAAAACAAAGGTACATAATTCAAAGACGAAAAACAGTTTCTCAAGAAAGTCCTGTAAGGGAGTTTATCAATCTATTACACTACAATAAAATGTAATTACTAAACCATTAAATGACTTTTCCTCAGGTTGGGATTTTTTTCTTTTCATTTTATTCCTCAGGTTAAACTTTAGCCGTTGCATGGTAAATCTTCGTCAATCACTAAAAATCTATGTATAGATTTCGAACTTCCAACACTCGTGGATTGAAAATTTAATATGAATTCAGGGTGGGGTAGCATAGTGAAACATTTAGTGATCCAGGATTGGCTTATTTGGAGAGAGGGATGAGCTAATGCAAGACAGGGCGCAAGGCTGTTATACAAGGAAGCTGTGACCTGCTGCAATTTTTTTTAATGTTATTATTGAGTAGTTAAATAAACAGTATGTAACGTTTAGTATGAGGGTACATTGGTGTGAACATGTCTTTTACTATATAGGGTTTATATTTTGTATTTAAATACTAGCAGGTATACTGCTTTAAGCTTGCTGATATTTTTGAAAAAAAGGACTTCGAACTTTTCTTTCAAAAATTTTTAGATTCATTTTCTGTTGATCACACATTCCTCAGTGGGTTTCGCTACATTGTTCTAAATACATAGCAGTGTCATAAGGGGCTGATGGGGTGGATTCTTATATATTTCAATCAATTACAAGGTGTGTCATTTTCTGCATTGTATAATAGAGTAGGTGGCTTTTAACTTCTTTCTATCCTTAAAATCGACCACCATTATCCTCTCTATTTTATCGAATAGACGAGCAACTAAATAAAAACATCCCAATAATAAAGTATCTGAGCATCCAAATGATCTAAAATCTAATACCATGTAAATCTCTCTTTTTCAGTAAGTCATTATACAGGTACTTCGCATGTTAGTTTCAATGTTACTTATAATAGGCATGTCTCATTTCTATATCACTGAAAACTAGGGTTTTTAATTAGTTATTGCCTTTGTATCAAAAACATTCACTATTTCAGCTCATTTTTGGATGAAATTGTAACTCTATTTCAGTTCCTCCGAAACAATCATATTAACAAAATTCCTAGAAATGAAATTGGCTGAAATTTTCTAGATGCGCTATTTTACTCATACCCCCACTAAAGAAAATTCCTAGCAATGTCATTGGCTAAAACACGAGACTCCATGCACAATAGTAAGAAGTCATTAATTCAAGATAAAGTTGGAGATTAAGAGGTAATCTTCTTCAATGGTGAATATTGGACTTATCAGAGTAATTTTCTTGAATTTTTTATGATCAACTTAAATAATCATAGGAAATGTGCAAAAAGTCCAAATTATTTGATTCCATAAAAAAACGTGATAGATTCACATTATTATTATTATTAAATCATTGCTAGTAATTTTAGTTTTTTTTAATGTTATTTGTTTGATCTTTTACAAATTTATTTTATAAAACGACTACACAAGTTCAACTAAATAACCATTTTCTTAATTAAACATGGGGCTGATGCAATTATTGAGTCAATATTTCCAATAAAAATAATGATAAACGTGGGGGAAAGTTAATTAGAAGACGAAGGCATTAGATTGAAGAAGCATACCATTTTTCTGTTGCACTAAATGAAGATTGTCGCTTTTGATGTATCTTTGAATTCAAGTTCCACACTGATTTACAGACAAAAAATATAATTAATGATTGTCTCGAAGAATTACTTCATTTACTAAGACATTGGATCCTTTCTAGTTAATCGGATAGTTCAGTAATAAAAACAATCACATAAAAAGAAATGAGAAATCTCTATAATAGACATTTGCATACAAGAATTTTCTTTCCTTGCCAAAGGATAATATATACTGAATAGTTTAGTTTGGTGTCCAATTGAAGAATGACAATAAATTTCATTGCATCTTAAACAACGCTCAATAAAAATAGTTGGCTTTAAACATGTAAAGTGCAAAAAAATTCCCATACAGGTTCAGTGATGGACATTGGTTCACATTTAAAAAAAAAAAATCAAAAATTAAAATTAAAAATTAACAAAATGACTTATGGGAAGATTTCATGATGACAAGTGGGTTTCCAGAGAATCATCGCTAATATTCCATAAAAGTGAAGTAAATCTAAAAATTCTAATCATGACCTAGAATGATGGATCATGTTTGGTAAATGTTAATAGCCTTAAAAATAATAAAATGGATAATGAAAATTATAGATAATATATGACTGACAAATCTTATGAAACAATGAACAAACATACCGATGTATATGATCTGTATGCAAAACTATTTAAAAATTGAAAAAATATTATACTACCAGCATACCTTAGTTTGTTGTAAACTAGAAATCTATTTTCATAGAAAAAAAAAAATGTTACCAATATCTGTTGTTCTCCAAATCTTTGAATCCAGCGGAGTGATGTCTTCACTAACAACAACAACGAGTTAAAATTGTTTTTGCCAGTAAATATAATTAAAAATCAGAGTATACATATTTGTAGAGAGAGAAATTAAGAAAAGCTGTAATCAAATGGTTTTAATGTTTTTAATTTATACCTGATTAATATGCAAAAGTAAAAATTAGATAAGATGATTGGAATTATAATTATGATCACTGTAATAATTCTCAAATTTTTAGTGTTTGGATTCTGTTATTTTAAATGAAATGAAATACGAAATTAGATATGAACTTCAATTAAATAGTGATGGAATGAAATACAACGAATATTTTTTGCATTCGTTAGATAATAATAATAAAAAAAATTCACTATTAATTGTGCTCAAAATCAACTTCAATCCTCAAGGTCACACTTTAAAATTCCTGTTTGGATTTGCTGACAGTTCAAGATCCACTATTTTACTCCTACCCCGATTAAAGAAAATTCCTATCAATGTCGTCAGCCCAAAGCACCAGACTCCTTGCAAAACCGTGTTCTTGAAACAATTAATTCAAGGTAAAGTAGGAGATTAATTTGGCACCTTCTTCCATGGGAAATACTAGAGATATTAATTTGACTTACCGAAGTAATTTTTCTGATGACTTTTTTTTATGATCAACTTAAATACTCGTAGGTACATGTGCAGAATAAATCAAAAAGTCCAAATTATTTGATTTCATAACAAACCTGATAGTTTCAAAATATTATTATTAAATAATTATTAATAATTTTAATTAATTTTTTATGTTAACTGTTTGATCCTTTACAAATTTATATTATAAAATGGCAACACCAGTTTAACCAAATAACATATTTTGTATTTAACATTGGCTTCAAGCAATTGTTGAGTAAATATTTCCAGAGTAAAATTAATGACTAACATGGGGGAAAGTTAATAAGAAGATGAGTGCATAGATAAAAGATGCATACAATTTTTGTGTTGATCTAAATGAATTTTGCTACTTTTGATGTTGCTACAAGTTCAAATTTCGAAATAATTTGCACAAAATTATGATTACTATGTGTCTCGAAGAATTACTTAATTTACCAAGACATTGAATCTTTTCCGGTAATTGGATTGTTTAATAATAAAAATGATCATCTAAAAAGAAATGAGAAATCTCTATAGTACACATTTGCATACCATAATTTGTTCTCCTTACAAGATGATTATAAATACTGTATACTTTTGCTTCGTGTTCTATTAAATGTTAATAACCTTAAAAATAATAAAATAGATAATGAAAATTGTCAATTGCATATGAGGATGACAAATTATGTTAAATCCATCATCGGTTTCAATTAATTTTTCATTGTTTACTACAAAAAGTAAATGACAGATTGGGTGATAAATTACATCTCATACTACAATACACTACTAAATTCATCACTGCAGCACGATATTAATGTATGAGTTATTGACAATGTGCATAATGTGTTAATAAACCTCCTATTATTATTAACCTTTTCCGTTAAAAGATAATTAAAGTCTTGCTCCTTAATATTAAGGTCATCAGATTAAACTCTTGCACGCTATACATTTGGCATGGTCAGAGTCTTAATTTGTTATCATTTTATTTCCTAAACCTTAGTTTTGAGTAAATGACAGATTAGGCGATAAATTATATCTCATATTACAATATGCTACTAAATTTGTCACCGCAGCACGATATTAATGTATCAGTTATAGACAATGTGACTAATGTGTTCACGAATCTCCTGCCATTATTAACCTTTTCCATTAGAAAGATGATTAGAGACTTGCTCCTTAATAGTAAGAACATGAAGTTATACTTTTGCATACTATACATTCAGCATGGTTACAGTTTGTTATCATTTTATTTCCTAAACTTGTTTTTGCAAAATTTTAGATTTTTTGACTGCTTGTTTGATATACAAGCAATCATGCTTTAACTGAAAAGCAAATAAAATATGACAAATGTTTATTAACTTTAAACACGTCGAAAATAAATGATTTTTGGGAATTTTTTAAGGTAAATTTGACAATATAAGTCTAGAAATACTATTTTGATAAACGACAGCATAATATTATGATGAAACATTCCATGGCCTTTCCCTTTTGCTGAAGGCTTCTCTCATTGTGACTTCATTTTCTCCCAATATTTTGAAGATGATAGTTAACTTCCTCTATTTGTGTATCTTGTGAACTAATGTATCCACTACGAAAACGTCTTTCAAGTAAGCAGGTGGTTTTCCCTTCCTCAAACTCTTCCTATTCCCACTGGTATTCTGGAAATAGTTGGTGCTTTCCATGGCTGGTTGATGTGTCAATTCAGGAGCTGCTAAGCAAAAGAATTTCAAAAACGGAAAATTGATGAGATATAAAATATAATCTCAAATTTGTTTAAAAATAAAAAATACATAGTTTTACACTAACCAGCACCAGTAATATTAGATGGAGACTGAATAGCTTGAGGCGGGACAGGAAGTGGAACTTGAGTTTGCAAAGTTGTTGGCAGAGGATTTGACCCATGAACTGGCTGAGGGGTTTGAGAAAATGCTGGCAGGCCTAAATCAAAATCCTGCATTAGCATCTAACAAATGTTTGTGCAAAAAATGTTTCCCGTACTCTAAACGTTACTGACATATCTATAAAACAAAAAAATGGAGATAAGTCCCTAGTCGCGGAACCTGTAATAGGACTTAAATAAGAATAGCGCATGCCAAGAGCAGAAAGTAGCAAGGCAAAGGGTAATAAATCCAAAATATGACGATTCATATTGTACCATCTCTGGGAAACCATTTATCCCCCATTTGTTATGTTCTAAGATTGTCATTCCTTGTCCAGAGAGTTCTACTAAGTAGTGAAAAATAAGAGCAGATAAGTTAGCAATTATACAGAATTTGGGTGCAACTGGGAGACAGTTGAATCTTTCAAAATAAGCATTTGGAATTCTAGTGGCATCATTATACAATCTCATATCAATGCAAGCTTATTTATATTTAGTTATGTAAAATTTTGCAACAAGTGCAACAAATTACGACAATTCTAGTGAGGATCCAACAGAAACCTACTCACTTCATTAATTATCGAAGTCGTATAAGTGGCACCTTTCAACCAAATGATACCATTCATTTCTGAAAATTCCTATCGTCTTACGATCAATATCTGAAAATTTAAAGTATAGTAAAAGAGGAAGGAAGTGACATTAAAGCATGCTTTCGTTTTTCTTGTGATTGTCAAAATATTTATGCTTTAAGACTCTAAAATAAGCTTTATCCTACAGGACTAAATGGAGGATTAAATGTGAAAGGCTGCAAATTTGACTTCTCCTATCATCTCTTTAGAAGTACATGCGAAACATATAACAAATTGATGAGTTTCACTCAAGAAGGAAAGATGGTGGTAACTTTGCCTTCATAAAATTTTTCCATGTGAAATTAACAATATCATAATCCAATTTGACAAAAGTAACTTTCGATTTGAAGTCATTTCCTAATCCTATACAAGGTGCAAAACTTTGATGAGAACACACTCTAGAATTGTCCAAATGGCTGTGCAAGTATATGCCACATATAGAGCCTATGATACTGCAGAATATTAAGATACAAATGGGATGACACCCCCTTGCCAGCATTAAAATTATTTATTTGCCGTAAGGGAAGAATTTCTAAGAAAAAGTGGTGTAAATGAAATAAGGTGGGTGCAACCCCAAAAAAATTTCATAATCTATAGTCTCCCCATTTCACAAATGCCACCAACCTATGTTGTCCTCTTGAGGTGCAAACCCTGCATCTCCGCTCCCTAATAGATATATGCACATTGATACCCCAATTTTTCTTACCTTGAAATGTGATGGTTTCATAACTATTTCTGCACAATCAATTTGCCTTGCCAGTATATTTCAAATCTACTTCCAGAGAACTTTCTTTTCTTAATCATATGATGCTGGGTGGGAGATTTAATAAGAGACTGCCCCAGTTTATGTAACCAGAAAGCGTCTTGAAAATTAAATCATCAGAAGGGATTGTATTTGAAGTATTTAAATTAAAAAGCCTTAAATGAAGGCTATACATTGTGAAAACCTCAATAATAATTGGAAGTAGCGTCCAAAATTCAATAACATGGGAGCAACCAATAAAAGGTTTTAACGTGTGAGTAATCACCTACATTAGCTGCACTCAATATATCTTTATCCATTTAGTTGAGAAATTATGATGCAATGACAGTCAAAACGAAGAAACAATATATGAGTTAGTTAAAAAGGGAGCCACTTTAAAAGTAAAATCTAGTTGTGATACATGTCATTATAATGTCTTTATATGGTACCTGAATTTGCTGAAAAAGTTTCAGAGTAACTCTTTGTCTTCGATCTGGTTCGCTCAGCCACGCTTGAATAGAATTCTCCATATTTATGTGGTACAGAATTACTCTGCTAAATATAGGAAATGTTAGATCTCAAGTTTAAAGCAATTAGATTTCAAATTTTTCTTGGCATAGCGATAACCTACTTATTTTTCGAATTCCAAAAATATAAATTGTCTGACAGAATTTATTTAAGGTTTGCGCATGTGCAGCAAAATTAACAGACCAATTTATGGAAAAGTAAAAGGGTGCCAAGATATTCTGAAGTTGCATATAATAGTACAAAATGCAAGGAAAAACCATTCCAGATTACTCAATACATCATGTGAACGGCAGAAAAAAAAAATGATAAAACTTGCAAATGACAGAAATAACCGAGGACAATTAGAACAACTATCGTCTTGGATTCTTGAAAGTTCACATGTCAATTTTTAATGGAGAAAATTAAATAATATTTCAAAATTATAGAATTTGAGTTTTCTTGAACAGTGAAGTGAACTTAAGTAATACTTGGAACATCGCAAACTCTAAACAAAATTTCTATTTAAATGTGAAAAAATAAAAAGCTCAACTACTCCAGTCAATTAGAATTATTTATATCTGTTTTAAAGCACCTCTATAATGGATTTTATATGCACTGAAAAACAATGGTACATAATTCTAAGACGAAAAACAGATCCTCAAGAAAGTCCTGTAAGGGAGTTTATCAATACATTACACAACAATAAAATGTAATTGTTAAACCACTAAATGACTTTTTTTATTTCTTGTTATTCCTCAGGTTGGGATCTTTTCTTTCTTTTATTCATCAGGTTAAACTTTAGCCATCGCATAGTAAATCTTCGTCAATCACTAAAAAGCTATATATAGTTTTCAAACTTCCAATCATAGTGGATTGAAAATTCAATATGAATTCGGGGCAGAGTAGCATAGGAATACATTTAGTGGAGGATAGGCTTATTTGGAGAGAGGGGTGAGTTAAAGCAAGCAGGGGCATGAGGCTGTTATACAAGGAAGCAGTGAGCTGCTGTGATTTTTTATTTTATTTTTATTAATGATATTTTTGAGTAGTTAAATGAACATTACGTAACATTTAGTATGAGGGTACATTGGTTCGAACGTGTCTTTTACTATGTAGGGTTTATATTTTGTAATTAAATACTAACAGGTACACTGTTTTAAGCTTGGTGATATTTTGGAAAAAAAAGGGTCTTCGGACTTTTCTTTCAAAAATTTTAAGATTCATTTTCTGTTGATCAGATATTCCTCAGTGGGTTTCGCTACAATCTTCTAAATACATAGCAGCACCATAGGGGGCTGGATAGGGTGGATTTTTATATCTTTCAATCGATCAAAAGGTATGTTATTTTCTGCATAGTATTATGCTCTCTATTTTATCAAACAGACAAGCAACTGAAAAAATACATGCCAATAATACTTATTTATTTGAGCATCCAAATGATCTAAAATCTAATACCACTTAAATCTCTCTTTTTTTTCGGCAGTTTATTATGCAGGTACTTCGGATGTTAATTTTAATGTTACTTATCCTAGGCATGTCACTTTTCGATATCACTGGAAAACTAGGTTTTATATTTGTTATTGCCTTTGTATCTAAAACTTTCACTACTGATTTACTCAAAATTGTCTTCAAATTCATTTTTTGGATGAAATTATAACTCTATTTCAGTTCCTCTGAAACAATCATATTCACAAAATTCTTAGAAATGCAATCGACTTAAATTTTCTAGATGCACTATTTTACTCATACCCCCACTAAAGAAAATTCCTAGCAATGTCATTGGCTAAAAGCATGAGACTCCACGTGTGCACAATCATAAGAAGTCGTTAAATCCAGGTAAAGTAGGGGATTAAGAGGTAACCTTCTTCAAAGGGAAATATTGGACTTATCAGAGTAATTTTCTTGACGATTTTTTTTATGATCAACTTAAATAATCAAAGGTAAATGTGCGAAAAGTCCAAATTATTTGAATCCATAACAAACGTGATAGATTCACATTATTATTAAATAATTGCTAGTAATTTTAATTAGTTTTTTATATTATTTGTTTGATCTTTTACAAATATATTTTATCCAAAGGATAATATATAATGAATAGTTTAGTTTGGTGTCCAGTTGAAGAATGATAATCAATTTCATTGCTTCTTAAACTACACTCAATAAAAATAGTTGGCTTTAAATATGTAAAGTGCAAAAAAATTCCCATACAGGTTCAGTGATGGACATTGGTTTATATTTAAAAGATAAAAAATATAATAAATTAACAAAAAAATTTATGGGAAGATTTCATGATGATAACAAGTGGGTATCCAGAGAATCATTGCTAATACTCCATAAAAGTGAAGTAAATCTAAAAATTCTAATCACGACCTAGAAGGATGGATCATGTTTGGTAAATGTTAATAGACTTAAAAATAATAAAATGGATAATGAAAATTATAGATAATCTACGATTATGACAAATTTTATGAAACAATGAACAAATATATCAATGTATATGATCTGTATGCAAAACTATTTAAAAATTGAAAAAATATTATACTTCCAGCATACCTTTGTTTGTTGTAAACTAGAAATCTATTTTCATAGGAAAAAAAATGTTACCAATATCTGTTGTTCTCCAAATCTTGGAATCCAGCGGAGTGATGTCTTCCCTAACGAGTTAAAAGTGTTTTTGCCAGTACATATAAGTAAAAATCACTGTGTATAAATTTCTAGAGAGAGAAATTAAGAAAACCTGTAGTCAATTGGTTTTAATGATTTTAATCTATACTTGATTAATATGAAAAAGTACAATTTAGATAAGATTATTGAAATTGTAATTATGATCACTGTAACAATTCTCAGATTTTTAATGTTTGGATTCTGTTATATTAAATGAAATGAAATACATAATTAGATATGAACTTAAATCAAATAGTATTAGAATGAAACACCAGGAATATTGGTCGCATTCATTAAATAATAAAAAAAAAAATCGCTATTAATTGTACTCGAAATCAACTTCGAACCTCAAGACCACACTTTAAATTTTCTGTTTGGATTTATTAAAAATTCAAGATCCACCATTTTACTCCTACCCCGATTAAAGAAAATTCCTATCAACATCGTCAACTGTACTCCTTGCAAAATCATGTTCTTGAAACCATTAATTCAAGGTAAAGTAGGAGATTAAGTGGAAACCTTCTTCAATGGAAAATCTAGAGATATTGATTTGACTTATCAAAGTAATTTTCCTGATAATTTTTTTATGATCAACTTAAATAATCATATGTACATGTGCAGAATATATCAAAAAGTCTAAAATAATTTGATATTATAACAAACCTGATAGTTTGACATTACTTTTATTAAATAATTACTAATAATTTTAATGAATTTTTTATGTTAGCCGTCTGATACTTTACAAATTTATTTTATCAAATGACAGCACAAGTTTAACCAAATAATTTTTTTTTTTCCATTTAACATTGGGTACAAGCAATTATCGAGTAAATATTTCCAATGTAAAATGTCACACCTCCATTCATATAGAAAACCATCCATTAACCTGTGTGGGAATGAAATTGATGACTCAACCTAGACATAAAATTTCACACATTTTTTTTTCACCGATAAAATGACATAAGCATGTCTCTAAACCAAAATCATATTGCCATAATCAAACATATATATTCTTAGATTATAAACTTATCTACATGCCATGTCAAAAGATATACAACACAGGATTCTCAACATTCAACACAATAGGCCATGAGCTCAAAATAACATCCCAACAAATAACTCTACAGGTTGTCATCCATGTATATCGAACTCTGGAATCTCATAAGAGTCCCACAGCTAGCTGTGCTCCCTATATAGTTCCAGGCTCACCTGCAATGTAAGAACTACACAAGTCAATGCTTAATGAGCAAAAATCATGCATGTCATGAATATGGATAATATCAATATATGTCACTATACCATTTACTTTAAACATCACGATAAAGAAGCAACGTATTCTAATATTCATCAAAATCGAATCGAAATCATTTCATTTGAAACCTTTCATTTCATTAGGCCCTTGACCCACTTACTATGCACCGGATAGATGACACAACCTGTCCCAAAACACCATAATGGACTCAAAACGTGGCTTGCGCCGATGATAGATGCTGATTGGATGTCAAAACTATCACCAATACTGACTATGAGTTACTTCAAAAAGAAATACATCAAAATCAAATATTTATGCAAAACATAATGATAGGCCCAAATTATTTATTTCGCGCTTCATCAATATGAGTTACAACATTTAACAAATCGTGTGGCTTATATTTCGAAATCATTAGGCTCTTCCAACTAAAAAGAATCAATTACTACCTGTAGGAAAAATTACAGAAAAATATATGAGTTGATAATTCGATGAGTGGAGAAGTTCGAAAATAATATACCCTTTTAATTTTATATTTTTATTGAAAATCGAGTTCATATCATTGAATAACTCGCAGCATAACATCATATAATTATAACCAAAACGTGAAGCATCCACATAACATCATTATCTCAAATCAAGATATAAACATAAGTGGTAATCATACTATAATCTCATCACATCAAATGTACTAAAAAATCTACAAAAAATGTACCCTCTGACTAAAATCTGTAATCTACCTCTCGGGGCTAAGAACTTTCGTCACAGGCCTTTGGCCCCCTCTGTGAATGAAAGCCAATCTCAAAAGCCTCTGATAATCAATTTCACAACTCGGCAAAGACCCTTCTATGAACTATATGTACACGATCAAGACCAATGTCAGGTCAAGATCCCTCCGTGTAGGATAGAACATAGTCAAGACCCCTCTGTGAACTAGAAGAAATATATAATCATGGGTACTTTTCTGGCCAATCTCAATATTACATATCTCACATACCAAGTCACAAATGTGCCATAAATAATCTTTGAGATTCCACATATATCATAATAATAGAGATTTCTGTAATAATCATAAAGTCGAACACATAATTGCACATACTTTACTAATGTATTTAATTTATAAATACTTTAAAAATATTTATATTTTTCCACTCACAAAACTATGTATGCCAAAATTAACTTGGTTGATAAGATGTCTCGATATTCGTATTGTCGCTTAAAATATGATATAATTTTTAAATCAACAATTAAGTATTTAAAGTAACTTTAATAACTAAATAGGCGATACCCAAACTTAATCATTTCACGTTTAAGAGATTTTTAAAGTCACTTTAATCATTAAGATTAATTTTTCTTTTATTTTATTCAATTTCATAGCTTATTATACTTAACCTGTTCAATAAAGTTGAATTTAAACTAACAATCAAACAACTATAAAATTAAACATAATTAACTTTTTACTTACTTTAAACATAAGCCACCGTTTTCCTCCCTTTTTTTTTTTTTTTTTTTTTTTTTTTT
>NC_036257.1:1314261-1314742 GCF_002742605.1 Olea europaea var. sylvestris | reverse complement strand
TTTTTATATGTCAATTCCATGAAAATAAATAATTATCCAAGTCTCCTTTAATTAATCAACCATAGTTGATAGCCTCTCTTTTGAACTTGTCTTCATAGTGTCTAACATTTTATCAAAAGAAGATGCACAATGTAATTTAATTATATAACTTCTTACAACTAACCAAAGATAAATACTTCAATTCCACCATGTAGTTAATAATATTGTCTATATATAATTTTATAAGTCTATCCTATGAACTGACTATATCATTTAAAAAGAATCTTGTAACCTTTATCAATCTATCCACAATGGTTTAAATACTATTTTTTTTCCATGTCATGTATTTGGAATCCCCGAACAAAGATATTTGAGGGTAACTACCTGCATTCTAAATTGACAATATCTCCAAAATTCAATGTTCATGATTTTCTAAAATTCTACTTATCCCCAACAAAACAATTGAGATAGCTCAATATGGTGTTCTTTTCCTTTACCTCTA
>NC_036257.1:1285538-1307450 GCF_002742605.1 Olea europaea var. sylvestris | reverse complement strand
ATATTTGTCGCATTCGTTAAATAATAAAAAAAATTCGCTATTAATTGTACTCGAAATCAACTTGGAACCTCAAGATCACACTTCAAATTTTCTGTTTGGATTTATTAAAAATTCAAGATCCACCATTTTGCTCCCACCCCGATTAAAGAAAATTCCTATCAACATTGTCAACTGTACTCCTTGCAAAATCATGTTCTTGAAACCATTAATTCAAGGTAAAGTAGGAGATTAAGTGGAAACCTTCTTCAATGGAGAATACTAGAGATATTGATTTGACTTATCAAAGTAATTTTCCTGATAATTTTTTTATGATCAACTTAAATAATCACATGTACATGTGCAGAATATATCAAAAAGTCTAAAATAATTGGATATTATAACAAACCTGATAGTTTGACATTACTTTTATTAAATAATTACTAATAATTTTAATTAATTTTTTATGTTAGCCGTCTGATACTATACAAATTTATTTTATCAAATGACAGCACAAGTTTAACCAAATAATTTTTTTTTCCTATTTAACATTGGGTACGAGCAATTATCGAGTAAATATTTCCAATGTAAAATGTCACACCCCCATTCATATAGAAAACAATCCATTAACCTGTGTGGGAATGAAATTGATGAGTCGACCTAAACATAAAATTTCACACATTTTTTTTTTCACCGATAAAATGACATAAGCATGTCTCTAAACCAAAATCATATTGCCATAATCAAACATATATGCTCTTAGATTATAAACTTATCTACATGCCATGTCAAAAGATATACAACACAGGATTCCCAACGTACAACACAATAGGCCATGAGCTGAAAATAACTGCCCAAAAAATAATTCTAAAGGTCGTCATCCATGTACATCGAACTCTGGAATCCCGTAAGAGCCCCACAGCTGGCTGTGCTCCCTATATAGTTCCAGGCTCACCTACAATGTAAGAACTACATAAGTCAATGGTTAATAAGCAAAAATCATGCATGTCATGAATATGGATAATAACGATATATGTCACTATACCATTTACTTTAAACATTACGATAAAGAAGTAACGTATTCTAATATTCATCAAAGTCGAATTGAAGTCATTTCATTTGAAACCTTTCATTTCATTAGGCCCTTGACCCACTTACTATGCACCGGATAGATGACACGACCTGTCCCAAAACACCCCAATGGACTCGAAACGTGGCGTGCGCCGATGATAGATGCTGATCGGATGTCAAAACTATCACCAATACTGACTATGAGTTACTTCAAAAAGAAATACATCAAAATCAAATATTTATGTAAAACATAATGATGGGCCCAAATTATTTATTTCGTGCTTCATCAATATGAGTTACAACATTTAACAAGTCGTGTGGCTTATATTTCGAAATCATTAGACTCTTCCAGCTAAAAAGAATCAATTACTACCTGTAGGAAAAATTACGGAAAAATATATGAGTTGATAATTCGATGAGTGGAGAAGTTTGAAAATAATATACCCTTTTAATTTTACATTTTTATTGAAAATCGAGTTCATATCATTGAATACCTCACAGCATAACATCATATAATTATAACCAAAACGTGAGGCATCCACATAACGTAATAAAATATTATCTCAAATCAAGATATAAACATAAGTGGTAATCATACTATAATCTCATCACATCAAATGTACTGAAAAATCTACCAAAAATGTACCCTCTGACTAAAATCTGTAATCCACCTCTCGGGGCTAAGAACTTTCGTCACAGGTCTTTGGCCTCCTCTGTGAATGAAAGCCGATCTCAAAAGCCTCTGATAATCAATTTTAGAACTCGGCCAAGACCCTTCTATGAACTATATGTACACGATCAAGATCAATGTCAGGTCAAGACCCCTCCGTGTAAGATAGAACATGACCAAGACCCCTCTTTGAACTAGAAGAAGTATATAATCATGGGTACTTTTCTGGCCAATCTCAATATTACATGTCTCACATACCAAGTCACAAATGTGCCATAAATAATGTTTAAGATTCCACATGTATCATAATAAAAGAGATTTCTGTAATAATCATAAAGTCAACACATAATTGCACATACTTTACTAATGTACTTAATTTATAAATACTTTAAAAATATTTATATTTTTCCACTCACAAAACTATGTATGCCAAAATTAACTTGGTTGATAAGATGTCTCGATATTCGTATTGTCGCTTAAAATATGATATAATTTTTAAATCAACAATTAAGTATTTAAAGTAATTTCAATAATTAAATAGGCGATACCCAAACTTAATCTTTTCATGTTTAAGCGATTTTTAAAGTCTCTTTAATCACTAAGATTAATTTTTATTTTATTTTATTCAATTTCATAGCTTATTATACTTAACCCGTTCAATAAAGTTGAATTTAAACTAACAATCAAACAACTATAAAGTTAAACATAATTAACTTTTTACTTACTTTAAACATAAGCCACCGTTTTCCTCCCTTTTTTTTTTTTTTTTTTTTTTACTTTTGACTTTTGTTTTAATTAAACTATTGTATTGCAAAACTCATCCTCTTAAAAGAATTTCATCCTCGAAATTCAATTAATTAAGTGTGAAAAAGTGGTGGATACTGATAACGCATCTACTCTTCACTCTTCCATGTCGCTTCTTCTACAGCATGATTTCTCCAACGAACTTTTACTCCCAAAATTTAATCTTTCCTATCATACTTTTAATAACTTCCTTTTTTTTTTCCAAAACTTTAGGAAAACTCAATTATTTTTCCAATTTGAAGTTCAAAATATTACTTTCACATTCTCCAAATCTTCATCTTATGTCCTAATTTAAACCATTCTCAAATCACATTCTTATTCTATTACAACGGCTACATGTTAAGATTGAATAATATTCATTCATCCATTTCGTCATACATCTTGGAATATTTCAATATTGTATATAACCTCAATTATCATCACTTGTGTCTATTTTTATATGTCAATTCCATGAAAATAAATAATTATCCAAGTCTCCTTTAATTAATCAACCATAGTTGATAGCCTCTCTTTTGACCTTGTCTTCATAGTGTCTAACATTTTATCAAAAGAAGATGCACAATGTAATTTAATTATATAACTTCTTACAACTAACCAAAGATAAATACTCCAATTCCACCATGTAGTTAATAATATTGTCTATATATAATTTTATAAGTCTATCCTATGAACTGACTANCCATATGTTCCATAATGTATAGATCTTGAAAAGAATGGAATACTTTATTCATGATATTCAAAAGTTCAATCGAAAATAACCCAGAATTTACATCACAAAAAAAAATTCATTAAATTCACCTTACTTCAAAATTTGGCTCAAAGCTTCCAAATTTTATATATAATATAACATAATAATCCAACAAATGATTTTGGCAAAACCAATTAACTTAATAACCCAAATATATCATCTCATTATTACGCCATAGGACAACCATGAAATTCATTTACTTGTTATTCACCATATCATGTTATGAATATATAACATCGTCATTTATTGTCATATCGTATGGCCTAAAACATTTAATTATATCAATTTTCCTTAACATTACCAAATAATAACCTCTATATTTATCACGCGAACCTTTTCACACATCACTAAACCACCAAGATTTCATATGTTAATTTCCCAATCTTAATAAACTTCAACTCTACCATTCTCAATATATATATATATATATATATAGCATACCTAAATGCACATTTCCACTTGATTCTATTTCTAAAGCAAAAAATTACCCCATAATCAGTAATCATTACGAAGTTCCCTATTATTTTCAAATTTCTTATAATCAAATAACTCATAAATAATCGAAATAATTGGAATTGCCATTAATTTCCTCGATGCATGAAATACACAATAATGGATTTTATCTATCAATCAACAAATCATCATTTTTTCTTCCACAATTTCTTATCATATAGCATAAATATACACCATTATGATTTCTATTATCATCCCATATAAGTGGCCATAAAATCATCACAAAATTTTGATAACACTAGTGACCATTTGGCTTCGAAAATAAGTAAAATTCCTCGATGATTGTCACCAATCACACATCATATCATTTTCTTGTATTTATCATGCAAGCCATAAGTAAATTTTTTTTATGTATACATAAAAAAAATCATGTAGTTCTACAAATAAATTGATAATTAAGTGGTTGTAACATATGTAACTTTGAATGCCTCACAAAATAATCACAATCTATTCAAATCTCAATAAGTTACATGTACCATAATTTCAACCCAAAAACTAATAACATTTCCAACCATTGGATCATTACAATTATCATTTTTACATACTAGTCTTTACTGGATCTGTTAAAAATATATTTTTATCATTTTTTGTTTCATACATTTGAGCTTGAGAGCCTGTGATTTCTGCCACCACGACACGTGACCATATGCACTGATTATGCATGATATATATGTCAATGCATGAACTACAAAGACTTTCAAAACTTTATAAACTGTGCTCTAATACCACTTTGACACGACCTGTTTCGAATCACCCTAGTGGACTCGAAACATGGCGTGCGCTGATGATAGATGCTGACTATATATCAAATCTATCACCAAGGCCGATTATGAGTTACTTTAAAAAGAAATGCATCAAAATCAAATGTTTATGTAAAACATAATGATGGGCCCAAATTATTTATTTCGTGCTTCATCAATATGAATTACAACATTCAACATGTCGTGTGGCTTTCGTTCCAAAATCATTAGGCTCTTCCAGCTAAAATGAATCAATTGCTACCTGTAAGGAAAAATTACGATAAAATATATGAGTTGAT
Organism: Olea europaea var. sylvestris; assembly: GCF_002742605.1. Lineage (NCBI taxonomy): Eukaryota > Viridiplantae > Streptophyta > Magnoliopsida > Lamiales > Oleaceae > Olea > Olea europaea. The sequence continues at coordinate 1,302,629 of NC_036257.1, read as the reverse complement.
AATTCATTGAGTGGAGAAGTTCGAAAATAATATACATTTTTAATTTTACATTTTTATCGAAAATCGAGTTCATATCTTTGAATAACTTGCAACATAACATCATATAATTATAGCCAAAATGTGAGGCATCCTTATAACGTCATAAAATATCATCTCAAATCGAGTTATAGACATAAGCAGTAATCATACTATAATCTCATCACATCAAATATACTAAAAAATCCACCAAAAATGTACCCTCTGACTAAAATCTATAATCCACCTCTCGGGCTAAGAACATTCGTCACAGGCCTTTCACTCCCTCCGAGAATGAAAGCCGATCTCAAAGACCTTTGATAATCAATTCTAGAACACAGCCAAGACTCCTTTGTGAACTATATGTATACGATCAAGATTAATGTCAGGTCAGGATCCATTCGTCACGGGTCTTTCACTCCCTCCGAGAACGAATGGAGTGGAAAAATGTCTCACATACCACAAATGTGCCATAAATAATCTTTGAGATTTCACATATATCATTATAAAAGAGATTTATATAATAATCAAAAAATTGAACACATAATTTCACATACTTTACTAATGTACTTAATTTATAAATACTTTAAAAATATTTATATTTTTCCACTCACAGAACTATGTACGCCAAAATCAACTTGGTTGATAAGATGTCTCGATATTCGTATTGTCGCCCGAAATATGATATAATTTTTAAATCAACAATTAATTATTTAAAGTAACTTCAATAATTAAATAGGCAATATCCAAACTTTATCATTTCACATTTAAGGGGTTTTTAAAGTCTATTTAATCACTGAGACTAATTTTTCTTTTATTTTACTCAATTTCATTGCTTATTATACTTAACCTGTTCAATAAAGTTGAATTTAATCTAACAATTGAACATCTATAAAATTAAACATAATTAACTTTTTACGTACCTTTAACTTTGAAGAATTCAAGCCTAATAGTAGAAGAACTTATTGTCTAACATGCTGGAAAAAAATTCTTTTTTTTTTCCTCTTTTCCTTTCTCTTTCTCTTTGCTCTCGGCTTCTTCGTGTGTAGTGTGTGTTTTATGTATTGAAATGGATTTATTTTGAGTTTGGTGGATATATATATCCACTGCCTAAGTCGCCATTTTCCTCCTTTTTTTTATTACTTTTGACTTTTCTTTTAATTAAACTATTGTATTACAATAGAGCTCTGCATAATATCAATATCAATAATCAAATGATCAATATGAAATTGACATCAATGAGTGGACCATCCTCTCATGACCACTAGAGGCCCATCCCCTAACTACCCTATGATCACTCAAGAAGTCTCCCACCTGGCAGCGCCAATAATCATAATATCACAAGGGTACAGTTGAGTGGTCCGCCCTCCCGTGATCACCAAAAGGCCATCCACTGTTTACCTTTGCAATCACTCAGAAAGTATCACCCGTGATGCCAAACATATCACATGAGCATGCCTCACATGCTTCGGTGCCCTAGTAGTGGTCAATAAAACATTTATAAAGAAAAATCACTTTGAAATCATGTTTTGCATGTAGGATTTTCAACCATGATCACATGTCGTGCATCCATATGAAAATGTTCATGAATGACATATTTAATGAAAATCGATGTCAATAGGTTCCGCAACCTCATACTCAACGATCATAACCATCATATGATGTGCTATAGGCCTCTTATCAAAGTTATGTAAATATTCCAACATTACCATATCACAAATACTAGGTTCTCACATTGTATTTGGAAATGGATTTTTACTTACCTTTCGCCTTTGTGTGTGCAAGCTCCTACGGAGTGTATATCAATTTCCTTTTTTGCTCAACGTCGAAAAATCACCAGTATTACCATCTAACATTAAAGACAATCCTCTATTTAATAACCTTAACACACATAATCCCAAAATATGTCCATTCACGCCAAAACAATTTAGACGAAGTCATTATTTCAAGTTACCGATGGCATTACAAACAAGTTCCATAAATCTCGCTATTTCTCGAGTCCTGTTATGAACGTCAACATCATCCAATTGTTGTCGACAACATAGAACTCATTAGAATCTATTTTCTAGGGCCAAGAGATAATTAATGGATATGTAAAGGTTGAAATCACAAAACACAAATGAGCAGAATCTATTTTCAGATTTCTATTACTGTCCAATTATTTTTCTAATCTTTTTTCACCCCCCTTAACTATATCCAACGATTCCCAAATTTTTACCACACTTCTATAACGTGTATGTGAAGGTAATCATGATCTAAATTTTTTGAGAAATGAAGTGTTTTCAGCCTCAAAAATCATCCTTTTTCACCACACCAAATCAGGCAGTTTTGTTTTCCTATAACTGTTTTCGATTTCCATTTTACTAGCATGTCACCAATCAGATCCCAGGCTATTAGAAGACCATTTCTATTCTTCTAACTCTCATATAACAACATTCAGTTACATAGATACAAGTTATATCTTAAGTATTATCCAAAATCAAAGTTTAAACCATTCAAATCTACCAAATCCTCATCTCTGTCCAGATTACTTTCTTTCAAATTCTTCTAATTAATTGCCCCTATTTTGGCATCATAATATCATTAATAACACTCCAACCTAATCACGATAAAGTTCAGATGTTCAAGAAATTATCAAATTCTTAAGAAATAATGGATACAAACCTCAAAACCGTGAAGCAACAAAGCTATCCAGAAATTCCAACTTCTTGTTTCTATTTTTCTTTGACGAGCTAAGGGAGTTAATATATTATCTAGGAGTTAAATGAGTGGTCTTTAAGTGGTTGAGGTCATGCATATTTCTCAAGGATTAAGGATATTATGGGATGCAGCCACGTCAAGCAACCTTGGTGAATAATAAGCAGGAACTGGCATTTGGCTGCAATACTTGACTTTTCTACCATTATTTTTGTATCCATCCTATATTAAATACTTATGGATTATAGCACGAGATTGATGCCTGAGGCTCAAAGGACTTGGGTGCTAAAGTAACAAATATCCCAAGCATGAGGTAGTTATTTGTAGTAAAAATCTGATTTTATATCTATCCTTGTAGGTACAAATCAAGTGTCATTGGCTTATTTTGATGTGTTTACAATCTATTTCACTTTCCCTCAGATCCCAAATTATTTTATAAAGGAATTTCTCAACCGTTTATTTAATTTCTTATCCGATTGACACCCAATTGTCAACCGATTTCTACAATTTGCACCTCAATATTTATAACATCATATGAGACATATATTATTGCATTGTGATCATGTCATTTCATGCCTCATGTCCCAAATATGTCAATTACCTATCTAGGGTTTAAGGTGACCTCGATCAACCGAATGGAAAGCTTGAATCTTTGTCAATACTAATTTCCAACCTTCTCGATTTTCATTTACTTACCAAACCAATTTTCAACATTTAGTTAACCTAATTTTCTGTCATAGCTCAATATAAAATTCACCACCTCGGTCGAGGAGTCAAAGATTATCACCATGTAAAGATTCTAAACCCTCAATGATTGAATGCACCGTTTTAAGAGAAAGCAATTAGGAAATTGATGCAAATTATAATGTAATTAGAATGAAATGCATGAATCATATTGGCCAAATGTATAACGTGAAGTTTGGGGTATTACATAAAATTAATGATTAACATGGGGGAAAGTTAATAAGAAGATGAATGCATAGATAAAAGAAGCATACAATTTTTGTGTTGATCTAAATGAATTTTCCTACTTTTGATGTAGTTCCGAGTTCAAGTTTCGAAAATTTACACGAAAATATTATTAACGTGTGTCTCGAAGAATTACTTAATTTCCAATACAATGGATCTTTTCCAGTAATTGGATTATTTAATAATAAAAATGATCATGTAAAAAGAAATGATAAATATCTATAATACACGTTAACATAATATAATTTTCTTTCCTTACAAGATGATTATAAATACTGTACTTTGGTTTGGTGTTCTATTAAATTTCAATAACCTTAAAAATAATAAAATAGATAATAAAAATTATCAATAGCATATGACTATGACAAATGTTATTAAATCCATCATCAGTTTCACTTATTTTTTCATTGTTTATGACAAAAAGTAAATGATAGATTGGGTGATAGATTATATCTCATATTACAATATGCTACTAAATTCGTCACCGCTGTACGATATTAATGTATGAGTTATTGACAATGTGTATAATGTGTCATAAACCTCCTATTATTATTAACCTTTTCCGTTCGAAAGATGATTAGAGTCTTCCTTCTTAATAATAAGGTCATCAAGTCATACTCTTGTGCACTATACATTTGGCATGGTTAGAGTTTTAATTTGTTATCATTTTTTTTCCTAAACTTAAATGTTGCAGTTTTAACTGGTTGTTTGATATAGAAGCATTCATGCTTTAACTGATGAAATATAAAATACAATTTCAACTTAGTTTAAAAATAAAAAATACTTCATACTTTTGCACTTACCTACACCAATAATATTAGACGAAGATTGAATAACTAGAGTTGGAGCAGGAGGTGGAGCCTGAGTTTTCAAAGTTGTTGGCATTGGATTTGACACATGAACTGGCTCAGGGGTTTGAAAAATGCTGTCAGGCATAAATCAAAATCTTGCATTAGCATCTGACAAAAGTTTTTGCAAAAAATGCTCCCCATACTCTAAAACATATTGACATATCTATAAAATCAAAAAATGGAGATAAGTCTCTAGTTGCAAATTATGTGTTAGGACTTCGATAAGAATGACATATGCCAAGAGGAGAAAGTGGCATGGCCAAGGGTAATCAATTCAAAATGTGACGATTCTTGTTGAAACGCCTCTAGGAAACAATTTATCATCCATTTGTTAGGTTTCTAGATTGTCGTTCTTTGTCCAGAGAGTTCTACTAAGTAGTGAAAATAATAGGAGCAGAGAAGTTAGCGACTATGCAGAATTTGAGTGCAACTGGGAGACAGCTGAATCTTCCAAAACCTCAACAGATGATCATTTCAAATTCTAGTAGCATCAATATTCAATCTCATATCAATGCAAGATTATTTATATTTAGTTGTGTATAATTTTGCAGCAAGTGTAACAGATTACAACAATTCTATTGAAGATCCTAACCGAACCTACTCACTCAATTAATTATTGAAGTTGTATAAGCGACACTTTTCGACTAACTATTTCCGTTCATTTTTTAAATTGCCTACTTTCTTATGTATCAATTATCTCAAAGTGACAATAAAGCATGCTTTCATTTTTCTTGTCATGGCCAAAAATTTTTATGCTTTAAGATTCTAAAATATGCATTATCCTTCATGACTAAATGGAGGATAAAAGGTGAAAGGCTACAAATTTGACTTCTTGTGTCATCTCTTTAGAAACACATGCTTAACAAATAACAAATCGATAAAAAGTTAATTTTACTCCAGAAGAAAAGATGGCGGTAACTTTACCTTCATAATATCCGTTCCATGTGAATCTAACAGTGCCGAGAATTGTGTTTTTGCACACTTATTTCTTGGGGATGTGCCAACACTTTAGATGTTACGGTATCTCAAACGACGCTATCAGGTTGAGGTTGTTCCCACACACATTACGAGATAAAGCAATTGAATGGCTGGAATGACTTAGCACAGAAATTTTGCACCATTAGCCAGCATCACCACATGGAGTGACTTAGCACAAAAATTTTGCACCCAGTTCTTCCCGCCCACCAAGATTGCAAAGCTAAAGCATGAGATCTTTGTTTTCCATCAAGGCAACTCTATGTCTTTTGATGAAGCCTGGAATAGGTTCAAGAACATACTTCGAAAGTGTCTACATTAAGAGATCAGCAAAGGACTCCAGGACCAGTATTTCTACACGGGATTACTTCCATCCTTCAAAAGCATGGTTGATCCCTTATCTAACGGGTCACTGTCCACAAAAATTATTGATGAGGCATTGAAACTATTTGAGACAATGGCTACTACATCAGTTATGTGGACATCGGATCGAGCAGTTCAAAAGAATACACCAAGTGTGTATGAAGTGGTTGCGTATTTAGCTCTATCTACAATGATTGACTCTTTGTTTCATAAAGTGGAAAGCATGTCACAATCAGCAAATGCAGCATAGACTAAGAAGCCTAGTTGTGAGGAATGTGGAGCTAATCATACAACCGTAGAACACCTCGTCTTTAGCATGAAGAATGGAACAAGCAGATTTTCCTCAATGGGGACAATGCCAACAGAACAATCCTTTTGGAGATATATATACTTCGAGCTAGAAAAAAAAATCCTAATTTCTCTTGAAGCAATAAAAATCAAAATAAGCCGTAGGTCAGTTTCAACAGTAAGAGAAAAACCCTCAATTGGAAGATATGTTCGAAAAGTTCATGGAAAGGACTAATTAATACATGGAAGCCAACAATCAGTTCATGAGGAAAACGAAATCCACTCTTCAAGATCAAAATGTCACCATCAAAAATCTGGAAACTTAAATGGAACAAATGGCAATTACTTTGACTGGTAGAGCACCGGGTAGTTTGTCCAGCAATACTGAAATCAATCCAAAGGAACATGCTAAGGCAATTACAACTCAAAGTGAGATGCAACTACCTAAAATATACATCAAGAGGCTGGGTGTAAATAAAAAGAAAATACCTTTTGCAGAAGAATAGAGTGTAGAGCTGGACAAACAGACAAGGGAATCCACCCCAAATGAGAGTTCAAAGACATCACAGGATAAGGCAACCATTCTAGTCAACCCTTATGAGCCACCCATTCTATCCCCCCAAAGGTTGAAAAAGCATAATATGGAACAGCAATATAAGCAATATAAGATAAAGCTTTGTGTGACCTTGGTACAATTATTAATTTAATGCCTATATCTATTTTTTAGAAAGTTAGACTAAGGGATAAAGAAAGTGCTACCTTTTGGGTATACTTCAAGGAATGTGGTTCTTGCTCTACTTCTTCCAAAAAAAAAAGTCATTCCTCATGACTTGGACTCTTGCAAAATATGAAAAGAAAAATAGTTGACTGAAGATGACCCCGTACCTAAACTCTGAAAGCGAGAACCTCTATTGTCGTCCCACATTTCGAAATGAAAGAAAGTAACCACGGTGACACTGAAACTAGTTGACCGTTCTTCAACACATACAAGAGGGATAGTAGAAATCGTACTAATCATGGTGGAAAAGTTTATATTCCTTGCTAATTTTCTAGGATATGGAGGAAGACAAAGATGTTCCATTGATCTTGGGCAGACTGTTCTTGGAAACCGGTAGTGCTCTGATTGATTTTCAAAAGAGACAGTTAATTCTGAGACTTAGCAAGAAACATATATCTTTTAATGTCTTCGAGGATATGAAGTTTCCTACAAAGTCAGACAGCTGCTTTTCAGATTGATATAATTGGAAAAGGTGATTCACGATACATTTCTACTTCACAACCCATCAGATGCATTCGAGGCGTGTATTACACATTCTCAATAAACACGTTTTGATTCTCTTGAGATTGAGACCTGTGCAATGTTCTTGGAGTCCAATCCACCTTACACACGCTAATAGTGCAAACTGCACTTTGAGGAGCTTGGAACATGACCCAGAAAGCCACTACAATCCATTTAGTAGCCACCTAAATTGGAACTTAAGCAACTGCCATCTTATCTTAGATATGCTTACTTGAGGGAGTCATATACACTTCCAGTGACTATTTTGAACACAGTCAGCAACGTGGAAGAAGAAAGAGTGCTTTAGATACTCAGGGAAAATAAAAGAGCAATTGGATGGACCATAGCAGGTATCAAATGGATCAACCTTTTGCTATGCATGCATAAGATTCTCGTGGAGAAGAATTTTTGGCCGAGTATCTTTCAAAGAAGGTTAAATCCTAATATAAAGGAAGTGGTTAGGGCAGAGGTATTAAAGCTTCTAGATACCGGCATCTCGATATTAGATAGTACATAGATCAGCCTAGTTCAGGTTGTGCCAAAGAGGGGTGGAATCACCGTAGTGCTGAATTAGAAGAATGAGTTAATTCCTACTAGAACAGTGATAAGATTGAGAGTTTGCATTGACTATCACAAACTCAATGTAGCTACACAAAAAGACGATTTCCTTTTCCCATTTATTGATCAGATACTGGAGAGATTGGCAGGTCACCCACACTATTACTTCCTCGATGGATAGTCAGATACCAGTCATGCTAGATGATCAGAAAAAGACTACCTTCACTTGTCCCTATGGTACCTTTGCCAACCTAGGATACCTTTTGGTCTTTGCAATGCTCTTACCATATTTTAGAGATGTATGATGGCAGTATTCTCCGAAATGGTTGAAAAGTTCATAGAAGTGTTCATGGATGATTCTCAATTTTTGGGCCTTCATTTGATGAATGCTTGGAGCACTTGAATTTGGTCCTACAAAGATGCAAGGAAACAAATTTGATATTTAATTGAGAGAAATGCCACTTCATGGTACAAGAGGGTATTGTACTGGGACATTGGGTTTCAGCAAAGGAAATTGAGGTAGACAGAGCAAAGATTCAGGTCATTGAAAAATTATTGCCACCAACATTAGTCAAAGGTTTTCAAAGCTTCCTGAGACATGTCAGGTTTCACAAATGGTTCATTAAGGACTTCTCAAAAATCACTAAACCGCTATGCAACCTATTGATGAAGGAAAAAATTACCTCAACCCCAGTAATTGTTGCACCAGACTAGGAATTGTCCTTTAAGTTGATTTGTAATACCAGTGATCACATCTGGGGATCGTATTGGGATAGTGGAGAAACAAAATCATCCATGTGATCTACTATACAAACAAAATCATGAACGACACATAGCTTAATTATGCAACTACTGAGAAGGAGCTCCTGGCTATAGTGTATGCATTTGACAAATTCAGGTAACATCTCATTGGGTCAAAAGTCATAGTCCACACAAATCAGCTACATTAAAATATTTGATGACAAAGAAGGACGCCAAATCAAGATTGATCCATTGGGTTTTATTGCTGCAAGAGTTTGAAATTGAAACCAGAGAAAAAAAGGCAGTGAAAACGTTGTGGTAGATCACTTATCTCGATTGGAGCCTAAAGAGCCAGAAAAGTCAGTAGAAATCAATGAAATTTTTCAAGATGAACAGATATATAGTGTGGAGGGAGCACCTTAGTACGTAGATGTTGTGAACAATTTGGCCAAGTCTATTTTTCCACTGATTTTTCAAGTTACTAGAGTAAAAAGTTCCTGGTTGAGTGGAAGTACTACTTTTGGAAGGATTACATTCTCTTTAGGTGAGGGACAGATCAGATCATTCTGCGTTGTGTGCCAGAGGAAGAAGTGCCTAGAATACTTGAACATTGCCATTCATCTATATATGCAGGACATTTAGGGCTTCAAAGATAGTAACTAAGATTCTACAGTTTGGATTTTACTGGCCTACCTTGTTTCGGGATGCTTTTAAGTTTGTCAAAAGGTATGATAGATGTCAACGCACTGGGAGCATCTCAAGGAAAAATGAGATTCTTCTAGATAAGATTTTGGAGTGGAGTTGTTTGATGTCTGGGAGATTGACTTCATGTGACCATTTCCTCCATCTTCCTCCAATCAATACATTATAGTGGTAGTTGACTATGTATCCAAGTTGGGGAAATAGTTGCATTACCAAACAACACTGATAAGATAGTAATTGGATTTCTAAAAAAGTACATCTTTACCCGCTATGGCATACTACGGGCTATCATCAGTTAAGGGGCAAACATTTCTACGATCACCAATTTGAGTAATTATTGAGTAAATATGGTGCCATACAATGTGTAGCTACTCCATATCATCCTCAAACCAACAGGCAAGTTGAAGTCTCTAATATGGAATTGAAACTGATACTTGAGGTCACAATGAGTTTTTCAAGGAAAGATTGGTCTAAGAAGCTAGACGATGCGTTGTGGCTTACAAAACTGCATTCATGACACCTATAGGTATGTCGCCATACTACCTAGTCTTTAGGAAAGCATGTAATGACCCAGGTCTCTGTACCCAAGCCGTTAGCTTACGTACTGTTCGCTTCGGGTGGGCCGAGAGACTTAAGTTGAATCCTGGTACCAATTGGTACCAGGATTCAACTTAAGTCTCTCTTATGTAGAGGTCAAGAGTTCAAATCCTAGGGGATGCGACAGAGAGTCGTGAGGGATAAGTGGGCGCAAGGCCCACCCGAAGCGGACAGTACGTAAGCTAACGGCTTGGTTATAGAGACCCGGGTCATTACAAAAAATGTGCATTTTTTGTAACAACCCGGACCTCTTGCCCAAGCTGTTAGCTTACATACTGTCTGCTTTGGGTGGGCCTTACACCCACTTACCCCTCATGGCTTTCTATCGCGTCTCCCAAGATTCGAACTCTTGACCTCTACATAAGAAAGACTAAAGTTGAATCGTGGTACCAATTGGGCAAGTTGTCCAATTGGTGCCAGGATTCAACTTAAATCTTATTTAAGGGAAAGGTCATGAGTTTTGAATCCTGGGAGATGCGACAGAAAGCCGTGAGGGATAAGTGGGCGTAAGGCCCACCCGAAGCAAACAGTATGTAAGCTAACGGCTTGGGTACAGAGACCCGGGTCGTTACAAAGTATGCCACCTGCCACTTGAATTAGAGCACCGAGTTTATTGGGCAATGAAAAAGTGAACTTGGATTTGAAGACGACCGGTGAAAATCATTTGCTACAACTTAATTAGTTGGATGAGTTTTAGATGGAAGTGTATGAAAATTCAAAACTTTACAAGGAATGCACCAAGAAGTGGCAAGATATGCATATTTAGAGGTGAAAGTGTGAAGTGGGGTAGAAAGTGCTATTGTATAAATCTAAGCTCAAGCTCTTCCCGGGAAAATTGAGGTCAAGGTGGTCAAATCCATACACTGTTATAAAGGTACTACTATATGGGGCTGTAGAGATCAACCACAAAAGTGAGGAGACCTTCACAATTAATGGACAAAGGCTTAAACATTATTGAAGCGACGAACTATCCAGGGACAAGTCCACCTTCACCTCAAAGCACCTGAATGAAGCAAACACGGTAGAGTCGAGCTATCGACTATAAACTAGCACTAGTTTGTAGAGAAGCCTGTATTAATTATTACGATCATAAATGAATTCTTTGAACTATCATTTTCATTTAACTATGTTTGATTCGCATAGAGATATGAAATTGAAGTGGTTAAATAGGCTTAATGAGAACTTGAGAGGGGTAAATTGAATACGATAGGAGAATTCGACCGAACACTACCTTAGATTTTATCAATCTTGATTTAAGATTTTAAGATGATCGATAAGTGAAATTGTTCCATCCTAATATCCATTTATTAATTGAATTCTCAATCATTCTTTGTATACATCCACGTATTGTTAGGTAATTAGATTCAAAATCATAATCAATCATTGTTCTTGTTTATTTTCATCAAATAGAAGTTAGAAATAATAATTTGAGTATTAAAGTGTAGTCCTCGTGCGAATGATAATCTTGACTCAAAAGGTCCACTTTAGTACTTGTTACGATTCGTACACTTACGGGATATAAAATCGACAACAAGTTTTTGACGCTATTGCCGAGGACTATTATTTTATTCTTAATTTATTTTGTTTTTAACTGTTATTTGATTGTTTATTTTCTTTTATTTATAGAAAAAAAGGTGTTCATTTTATGTTTCGTACCCAAGGTGATGATCTTGAACCGTCTGATTCGAAAATAGAACGTACTTTCAGATGAAGACGCAGAGAATATTAACAAAAATAGCAATATCAAATGCTTGATAATCAACATATTCCTATTCCTATTAAGCCAATTGGACAAGTGGCTGAAAGAGTAGCAGCACCACAAGAACAATAGCATGAGAAAGGGGAAATAAATGAAGGAGATTTGTCAGTCTCAATGTTTTTGACACCTATAGTAGCACCCGCGTGCTCCAGTGTTGTGTATCTAGATTTTGGAGTGAATAATTTTTAGATCAGGCTAGATTGGATTACCTTGAAGAGCAATACTCTCAAATTCTACGAGCTTCCTCATGAAAACTCGAACCATTTCTTAGGAACTGTCAAAACTTTCAAGCTCTGGGAGTTAATGAAGATGCTATTAAATTGTGATTATTCCCATTTACACTGAGATGTTGCATTCGAGTGGTTAGATGTGAAGCTTCATAGAAGTATTACTACATAGGAAGAACTAATGAGAAAATTTTGTATCAGATTCTTCCCACGGACGAAAGTAGCTAAAATCATATTGAAATTCAAACTTTTCAACAAAGAGAGGGAGAAAGCTATCATGTGGTATTTAATAGATTTAATGAGCTGATGAGAAAGTGTCCAAATCATGGAATCACTATAGGAAACAAAGTGCAATACTGCTACGCCGGACTTGCACCACTATCAAAATCTCAAATGGATGCCTCTCCTAGTGGATCAATCATAGGAAAAGCAGTGCAAGAAACCATGGACCAATTTGAGTTAATTGCTACTACACATTCAATGATCTCATCAGAAAGAGTGGTACCACCAAAGGCAACTGGAATGTATGAATTAGACAGTACAAAATCTACCAATGCACAGATTGCTGCTTTGACGAAGCAAGTTAAATTACTTGTAAAATTGCAAACACGTGGAGCAAATGTAGTGATGGTTAGTTCAACTTGTGAGATTGTGAGAGAAATTGTGCTACATAAAATTGCTTGATTCTTGCTTCTTCGGAGAAACAAGTAAATTTTATTCAAAATGGTTTCCGTAATTTCAACTCATATGGGAACAATTTCCAGCAAGAGAGAAGGCCAAATTTGGGGAAGATGTTTAAGCAATATATACAGATGATTGACAAGGTATTCTAGTAAATTGACACAAAATTTAAAAATCAACAAGCATCTATCAAGAAGTTAGAGATACAAATTAGTCAAATAGCTGAACAACTCATAGAATGTCCACAGGGATCATTGCCAAGCTATACAATGACAAATCCGAAGCAACAAGCGAAGGCAATTAGAGTAGTGAAAAACGATCCACCTAGGGCCTCTATAAACGTTAAAGCATATGTACCTTGACTTCCATTTCTACAAAGACTTCGAAAGAAGTCGATAGAGCAAAGCATTCATGGCATAACTACAAAGGATGAGGTACAATCGACAAAGATTACAACAAATAGACCAGAAAGTGGTTGATCTTCAATAGTAGAAAAATCTGCACCAACCACAATTGAAAATGGAAAAATTATAGAAACTGTTAGGAAAATGTTGTAATTGCCAATCTGTGACCAAAAGGACCAATTTATCAAGTTTGTAAAGTCAAGGACTAATTTTTAAAGGTCTTAAAGTTCAAGGACTTGTTGTACAATTTAGCAAAAATTATGGTATAGGTCTAGGGTAAAGTTTGGTGCCTTGAAGATGAAAACGGCGCAAGATCACGCTAGAGTTTCGCCCTGACCTCGCTCGAGCCTAAATAACAGAACCTATCTCGCTAGAGTTTTGCCACTGCTTCGCTCCAGTGAAAGTACGTCGCTAGAGTTTCGCCGGCACTTCGCTCGAGCAATAGTGCTATCCGGCTTTTGGTAATTTTCCTTCCTTGCAATTTTTAGACGCTCCATACTACCAAAAACGACCTCATATATATTCAAAAGTCCCGTTTTTCATACACAACCTTTGGAAAAACACAATTGAAAGATTTTTCCTCTCAACCAAAGGATCAACTTCATAATTCCTTCTTTTCATCATATGTCTTATTGAAGAAAAACATCAAACACCTCTTAAAACAAAACACCTTTCAAAAATCCTCACTACTTTCAAAAGATCGACTGATTGAAGATCCGGGAAGGAGATTGATTGAAGAACTGGAGTTCTTGCTGATTTACAGGAAATAGAAGAAGAACAAAGCTGGGATTTTGGCACAGATCTACAGAATCCAGGAAAGCTTTGGTTGATATAGTAAGGAGGTCAGAGTGTTGTTAGATGCAACCATGTCTGGAGTACTGTAAGTTGAAATCTTCTATAGTGAATCCCTACTGGCTTGTGCCCGGAGTTTTTACCCAGTTAGGTTTTCGCCGTCAACAATTTGTTGAGTTATTTATTGCTTTCTGTCATTTTTAATTCAATTGGAAATTCAACATAGGTAGTTAAATCATGTGAATGGATCTGGACAAAGTTTAATTTATGTTATTTGTTGCGTAAGTTGATTGAATTGTTAAAATCCCCATAAACACCTATTCACCCCCCTTCTACGTGTTGTTTGGGTTGAACTATAGTATTTTCAAGTGGTATTAGAGCCAAATCTCGAGTCCTAACCCATAGTTATCTAGATGAGTCAATCACTTTTTGTACCTCCGTATTTTGACGGAAGTAATTATGCTTACTGGAAGGTTAGAATGCGTGCGTTTCTTAAGTCTCTAGATGAGCATGTTTGGATGAATATACAAAATGGTTGGAAACCTCCCTCCACTACCGTATCAGGAACTGTTAATCTTACTGATATATCACTATGGACTAAGGATGAGATAGCTGAGTGTAATTGGAATAGCAAGGGACTCCATGCCTTGTTTATGGCCGTGTCTCCCGAAGAGTTTAAGAGAGTGTCAATGTACGAAACTGCTAAAGAGGTTTGGGACATTCTTGAAACTACACATGAGGGAACTAAAACTGTATAGAACTCGAAATTACAAAAGCTAGCTTCTAGGTTTGAAAAAGTGAGGATGAAGGATGATAAAACCTTTGATGAATTTTATGCAAAACTAAATGATATTGTTAATTCTAGTTTCAATCTAGGTGAGAGAATTCCCAAGTCTAAAATTGTTAGAAAAGTACTTAGGTCCTTGCCCGAGAGATTTAGGCCTAAAGTTACCGCCAATGAGGAAAGTAAGGATCTAGATGAAGTTAAGATTGAAGAACTTGTAGGATCCTTGCAAACTTATGAACTCACTATCACACAACCTAAGAAAGGAAAGTCCATTGCTTTAAAATCCATCAAAGAGGATGAATCTTCTGATACTGAGTCTCTTAGGGACGATGAAATTGCATATTTTGTTAAGAAATTTCAAAAGGTTCTCAAGAATAGGAGAAAGCCTCTGGATAGAAAAGGTGGAACCCCTATCAGATTCTCAAAGGAAAAAATTGAAAGGTTCAACAATAAAAGTTCTAGTGATAAACCACGTTTGGTTAGGTGCCATGAATGTCAAGATATAGGTCACTATAGGAATGAGTGTCCTAGTTATAAGAAGAATCAAAGAAAAGGAAAAGGTAGGGCCTTAGTTGTTTCACTTACAGATAATGAATTTGAGTCTAGTGATAGGCAGGAATCATCTAGTAGTGAAGATGAAGGGAACTATATGGCATTTATGTCGACTGTTAAGAGTGAATCTAATAAAGAGAGTGACAAGGTTGAGGAAGAACTTCACAACGATAATTCTAGTAATGAGGATGAGGATGATATGGACATACAAGAGGCCTATCAACTCTTGTTCAAGGAGAGTCTTAAAATCAAAAAGGTCAATAAAGCCCTACTCAAAAAGGTTGATGAACTTGAAAGAGAAAAAGAGAGACTTGCTAGTAATCTTCAGAATTTACTTAAGAGTGTTAGTGAGTTAAAATGTGTCAATGAGAAGTTAGAAAACAAGGTTAAGACATTGACTAGTGAATTGGAGAAATCTAATGCTCATCTTCAGACTTTCATAAGTGGGACTAAGAAATTGGATGATATTTTAGGAATGAATAGGCTTGCGAGAGATAGGAAAGGTCTAGGATATGTTGAGGATGATACACATGTTGTTGGTCCATCTAAGACTGTATTTGTTTCTGCCTCTAAGAAGTCTAACGTTGTCAGCAATCCAAATAAGGGTAAGAATGTTCCGAGGGAACAGAGTCATCAATCACATAGGAATATCATGCCCAGATACCCATAAACACGTACCTTTGAGCCTAGGTTCATTCCCACCTGTCACCACTATGCAGCTCTAGGACACACTAGGCCTAGATGTTATAAGTTAGGCAATGTGGTACCTTGATAGTGCATGTTCTAGGCATATGTGTGGTAACAAGGCTTTATTCACTACTCTTGATGAATGCAATGGGGGTATGGTTACCTTTGGAGATGGGGGTTCTGCACCTATTCTTGGCAAAGGTACTGTACAAATGCATGGATTACTTGTGATTTCAAATGTGCTTTATGTGGAAGGTTTAAAGTCGAACTTGTTAAGTATTAGTCAGATTTGTGATGTTGATTTTGATGTTAGCTTTGTGCAAAAGAGATGTACCGTGTATGATTCATCCGGTGGGGTGGTCCTTGAAGGGGTTAGAACGTCTGATAACTGTTATGGAGTCCTACCTAATTCTAACTATGTATGTAGAAGTGCAAAAATTGATGTGAGTGAACTCTGGCACAAAAGATTGGGTCATTTAAACTATAAGAGTCTAGTACAGCTGGCTAAAAAGGAGTTGGTAGATGGTTTACCTAAAATAGGTCCTAGTGAAAATGTTGTGTGCGGACCATGTCAACTAGCTAAACAACTTAAGGGAAGCCATAAAAAGACTTCTAAAATTCTGACCAAAAGACCCCTGGAATTGACACACATGGATTTAATGAGACCATCTAGGACTGAGAGTCTAGGAGATAAGCGGTATATTTTGGTTGTGGTAGATGATTTCTCGAGGTTCACATGGATAGAATTGCTTAGGGAAAAAGCTAATGCATGTGATCTTATAAAATCTTTGTGTAAACGGCTTAGTAATGAACTCAATCTCAAAGTGTCCAGAATGCGTAATGATCATGGAAAAGAGTTTGAAAATTTTAATCTTGAGAGTTTCTACATGGATGAAGAGATACTACATGAGTTCTCTTCCCCTATCACTCCTCAACAAAATGGGGTGGTTGAAAGGAAGAATCTTATTCTTTAGGACATGGCTAGAGCCATGCTTCATGGCAAGGGACTAGCCCTACATTTTTGGGGAGAAGCTGTTAATACTGCATGGCACATAATCAATAGAGTCTACCTTAGACCCAAAAAGATCAGACTCCATATGAGATTCTAAAGGGTAAAAAGCCTACTGTTAAATACTTTCGTGTGTTTGGGAGTAAGTGCTACATTTT